>NC_042617.1:549774951-549887802 GCF_901001135.1 Rhinatrema bivittatum
TATACTCCACATTGAGTCATCATTCAGGCAAAGGATCTGGGCGCCATCATTGATAATATGCTGAGATATAGCAGAATTAGAAAAGGTACAGAGAAGGGCAACCAAAATGATAAAAGGGATGGAACTATTCCCTTATGAGGAAAGGCTAAAGAGATTAGGACTCTTCAGCTTGGAGAAAAGATGGCTGAGGGGAGATACGATAGAGGTGTATAAAATAATGAATGAATTGGAATGAGTAAACATTAATCAGTTGTTTACTCTTTCAAAAATTACAAAGACAAGGGAACACACAATGAAATTACTAGGTGATACATTTAAAACTAATAAGAGAAAATATTTTTTTACTCAAGGCATAATTAAGCTCTGGAATTTGTTGCCAGAGGATGTGATGAAAGCTATTAGTGTAACTGCGTTTAAAAAAGGTTTGGACAAGTTCCTGGAGGAAAAGTCCATAAACCATTATTAAGGTGGACTTGGGGAACTCCATTTCTTATCCCTGGGATAAGCAGAATGGAATCTATTTACCCCTTGGGATCCTGCTGGGTACTTGTGACCTGGCTTGACCACTGTTGGAGATAGGACGCTGGGCTTGATGGACCTATGGTTTGACCCAGCATGGCAAGTCTTATGTTCTTATGTAACTGCTCAATGAAAAATAGGAAAACAAAATAAGGACAAAAAAATGTCATTCAAATCAAAATAACAAAAATATTGAACCAAAGAAAAGACAAATTCATAAAAGAGCAGGGCATCAGAAAGTTAAGGTGGAAATTGGTTTGCATCCCCCGCCTCCTAATGGGCCACAAGCGGTATCAGTCCGAACACCTAAGGTATCATTCATTTGCAGGTTCTAATTCTGTAAACATCTGTAAGAAATAAACTGGTAACTCTTATAAAAAAAAAACAAACAAACCCCAATAACCAAATAATTATGTCTCCCGCCACTGAATGCAAACAGCAAAACTGCAAACCCCCATAGAAATCCCCGTAAAGTACTTACCTTGCGCTCGCAGGAAAAACACGGAATTGATATGTTAGCGGGGCTCTGACTGATACCTCTTGTGGCCCATGGCGAGGCCAGAGGCAGGGGATGCGCACCAATTTCCACCTTAAATTTCTGATGCCCTGCTCTTTTATGAATTTGTTTTTTCTTGGGTTCAATATTTTTGTTACTTTGATTTGAATGACACTTTTTTTTTTGTCTGTATCCCGTTTCTCTGTTATTGAGGGTATTAGAGGGATATCTGCATTGTTTTCTTTCAGTTGTGTATCTGCTGACATCGGCTAGAGGGGAGAGCACAGCCAGAGTTTCAGGCCCCAGTCTGAGTTCAACCAGTAGACGCACCGAACAGACACGAACTGAAAATTATCCGGCACTTACAAGCAGCGCCCACGTTCTAATTTTCAAAGAAGGGGCCCAATATACTAAAGGGTTTTTCTTCTTTTTTTTTTTTTTTTTTAATCTAAAGGAAAACCATTGAATGCATCTAACCTAGTGTTTTCTAGCACCGTGGAAGCATTTTCAAGTGAGTCCAACTTTAAGCATGCTTTTACGTGTCTTATTCCTTTCATCATCCCCTGATACTGATTGCGATTAGCATTTGTTTTTCTGTGAGAGCACGGATAGAAAATATTTCCTACACCCTAACCGCTGAAATCCTGCCGCCTCTGTTATTAACGTGATCTCCTGCTGACACAGGCTGCACAGGAAGCTTGCTGCATCGGTGCCAGAGGAAGCACCACAGGCACCTGAGTCTTTCGCAAGAAATCCTAACCCTGCAGAGATATCCGAATCTATTTTCGTTTTGCCCTCCCCCCGCACTAAGTCTTCAGTGGCAACAACAGTAGAGTCACAGTAAGGGAATGACAGCTGTTCAGGGTGATGCCGACGTGTGAGTCTTCAGGGTTGGCTCCGGTCCAGTCGTGGATGTACGGGACGATGTTCAAAGTGCCCTGGTAAAGACAAAGTCCGTGGGTACTTTTTACCCGTAGGCTTTGTGCCCATTCTCAAAGGGAACGTACGCGCATACTTGTGCTTTGCAACTTTTGCGAGCTTTGCATCTGCTTTTTCTGCAGGGTGTTTTCACCATGGACGATAATGCATGTAGCGTTGAAAATGAAACCTGTATATGTTATTCTCTTCCTCTCCCCACCACCCCAACCTAAACTCGCCCGCAGGCTCACTTCCTGATAATGCAGGTACATGGTGGCGGAGCACTGCGTGTACTTTTCGCCGTGCTAAGGGCCATTTCCAGATAGCCAGTTTTCCTGGGTAATTAGAATTTTCAAGGGGGAGGGCACAGATTACTTTTTAGGAATATTTTATTTCTTTGCAGCTTGCACTGTGCATTATGTTTCTTGGGTGCCAAAAAAAAAGATGGAGGACCTCCGAGAAATGGCAGAGGCCCTGGAGCGGGTGAGTGAATTGTTCCCACTTCCATTGGAATGATGCAATTTTCCTAGGGCCTGCGGCAATGATGGCCATCTCTCCTTTGTGCTGTGAGGCTGCAGAGCTCTCAAGCAGCCAGTGGAAGGGGCATGGCATGCCTCACTCTTTCCTTTTTTCAGCCTCCCTACAACTCATAATTCCTCCTTTCTCCCTTGCTGCATTTTCATTGGTTGCAGCACATTATGGGACGATCTGAATCTGTAATGGGACTAAATCAAAATTCTCCCAGGCCGATTAAAACTGTGCCTTGTAGATGATAAAAAGAGAGAGATCTGATGGATTCCAAGATGGCCGCATCAGTGTTTGCTGTGTGAGCTCCGTCTGTTTCCTAAGCTGGAGCAGGCTATTTTTGTTTTTTTTAGCAATGCCACATTCAAGCCGTAAACGGTGGGGTTGCCTCATCGGACCCCACTGTTACTGGCCCGATGGACACTCGCGTAGTATGTGGGGAGCAATTGAGAGCATTGTAAGATTTCCCTATCTTTAACCACTGCAACATTAAATTCTTGTAACTTTTTCCTCCCATTCTTCCAGACATTTAATTCTGTCCACAGATTCTTTTATTTGCTTTTGTGTTTTGTGTTGATTCCTAGCATTTATTAAATCCATTTTTCCTTCCAGCCCTTTAATATTTTCCAACATCCCAGCCATCATTTCCCACAGAATGTCTAGTGTGACCAGGGCAGGGCGAACGAGGGTTCTCAAGCTCTCACCGCCGGCAAGTTGTTCCTCCTCCCCACTTGGGGGGGGGAGGGGGGTTCAATGACTGCCAATCCTCTACCTCCTTCTTTGGAGTCAAGCTGGCGGCAGCAATGGCACCTTCTTTTCCCAGTCCCTCATTGCGGGTTAGAAAAACTCCCGCCTCGGGACCAGAGCCGATGACCTCCAATGAAGCACCTCCGGGACTTCCCTCGTTGATTCTCTGCGCTGGTGGCGGTCGGATGTTAGGACTTAGGGAAGCCTCCTCTGTCAGCATGGACTGCCCTCCCAAGCTGCCCGGCACATCAGTATCCTTGTTGCCTAAATTTCTTAGTACAGGTGAGAGCATAAAGCGGCTTATCTCCTGTTGAATGGGTGAGGGCAATGGCAGGGAGGGATAAACCCTCACCTTCCCTTTTCTTTTCGCAGGCATATTTTTGTATTGAAATTCACTTTAATCCATACCCAAGGAGTAACTCCGCTCCAACCTCAGGCTATGACGCCGATTTGCCTTACATGACTCTGTTGGCCTTAGAAGAAAGCAAACTGTTTCTTAAGAAAGATACATAAAATTGATCTAAATAGTCCAATTGAGAAGAAGAATTCTTGACAAAATCAGGCAGAATCCAGGCGAAGCCAGGGAAAGTCCGGCAAAAGCCGCGCACCCCTTATGCGCACGCGGCTTTAGCGGCACGCTGGCGTCTGCTGCGCGTGGCTTTAGCGGCGCGCTGGTATCTGCTGCGCGCCACAAGCAGGCCAATTAAATGGGCCCTCTTCCAGGTCCCGCCCCTCGACATCGTGACTCTCAGCTGCTGCCGGTTACAGTCGGGGCATGCGAAAAAAACAACTCACTCCCGGACTCAAACAGCTGCTGGATAAATGGAGGAAACTCAGCTCCTTCTCCGTTCAGCCACAGCTTAACCCTTTGGTGGAGAAAGTCAATGATAATGAAAGCAGAATTATCACTTTGGAAACTTCAAATGAGACTCTTTCGAAGAGATTTGACAAGGTTAAAGAAGAGGTTCAAGGACTGAGACCAACTCAAGAACTTTTGATTAAAGAAAATCAACTTTTGCAGAATAAATTAAAAAATTTGGAAAATGTAATTTGTGGGGAAAACCTTCATTTTATAAACTTTCCTACAATTCCACATTTTTTCTGCAAAGGATATGTTCAAGAAATACCTTATGGAAATATTCAAGGATCCTGAGCAATCAGTTCCCTCTTTTAAGAAGGATAAGGAAGCTCTTAAGTCATGGATCCCTTGATACCATCCAACATGGACACCTCTAAATTCCTGGAAACTTCAGATAATGCCCTTTTGGAAGTGGCCACAATGTTGGTCACTTTTGTGTAGGAACCTGATCGTGGCTGGGTTTTAACGTTATATTTTAGACATCGTTCTGAATTATTTTTTCACTTTAAAGTTAGGGTATCTCCTGATGTCTCCAGGCAAACTCAGAAGAAGCAGAAACAATTTTTGTTGATGTGACCTAGGGTTTTACAAATTGGGGCTTTTTTCCTTTTACAGTTTCCATGCAAATGTCTTGTACAGTTCAAGGGCCTCTCTTACGTTTTCCTCATTCCCTCCCAGGTATCTTTGTTTCTTGGTGATAAGTTGGTCTTGTCTTGCACCCAGCACGAACTGATTTATCTCTGCCAGATTTCCCCTTAGACAGATGAGTACCCTTATAATATTACACACTACTTTTCTTCTTTTATTCCCCTGCTTTTGGAACTTTCTTGGACTAGTGTTATTGGATCTCAATTAGTAGACTTTTGGACTAGAAAGAATTGTATTTCCTGTTATTTTTGAATGAACCTTGTAAATTTATTTTCCTTTCTTTTCCTTTTCTGATCAAGAGTTTTTCTTGTGACATATATGGAAAGCGCATAAATAAAAACAAAAAAATAAATAACTGTGTGCTGCAATTCAGCGCACAGTTTCCTAATGCACAGGCTAATATTTCTTCCAACTCCAGGTGCAGTAAGCTAATGGCACGCTAAATGCATCAGGAGTTAAAGCGCATGCTTAGCCAGTTAAGATGTGCGTACAGCATGGACTGAATGCGGGCTTTAACTCCAGAGGGCAGTGAGGTGAGGAAGTTTGCCAGCGGGAGAGTTCTGGCATGCTCCAGCTCTTAGCCAGATAAGTTCGTACTTATGTGGCTGCCTGGTGTGGTTTGCCGCTGCTTAGCCGGATAAGCACTATAAAAAGAGGCAGGAACAATTTCCAGTTGCTCCTGCCCCCGCTGGCTCCTGAGCCACAGTGGCATTGGCCGGCCTTGAGGCAAGTGCCATTTTTCTGTATGATTGTGCAAACGTACGAATGTGCAACAAAACAGGACCGCCGGCCCTGAGATCGGCATCTTTTGGTTTTACAGCCATCTCCTCCTTTCTGCGTTGAAGAAGGGATAAGTGGGAGCTTGGGAGGTCCTAGTCCTGGCTTTTTGGCAGGGGACAGAGGGGTCTGGCTTTGGCCCCGGCTTGGCTCAGCCCAGCCCAGGGAGGCCCCAGCTCCCTTGAGACAGCCGCCGGAGGGTCTGGAGAGCCCTGTTTTATTTGTATTTTGTTTTTACATGTAATGTTTATTTTGGTTCAGCAAATGAACTGAACCCCCCCCCCCCCCCCAAAAAAAAAAAAAAATCCTCAATAAACAAACTGGAATCTGACTAAAATGCCCCGATGAAATAAAAAATGAACCAAAATGAAAAATGTCCTCTGCACATCCCCTACTGCCTGGCAGCTCAGCACTGATTAAAGAATCAGTGCTGAGCTGCACACGGGAGGGTTCCCGGTGCAGTCCCTGAGTCAGATCTTCCATTTCCTGGGTCAGCTGCAGGTGCAGCATGCGCAGCCCCTGGGAAAGGAGTCACGGTTATTGCACAAGGGTGGCTGCAATTCAGGGCCCATGACCGCAGGGTCTTGGAAGGAGCCCTGGGGCACATCCCCTGGCCCAAGGCCAGCACTGCAATGGCCAGATGAGATATGCTGGGGTTGGGGGATTTGAAACAGGGGGAAAATCCCTAGGTGATTGCAACTGAAAGCTCATGGCACTAGATCCTAGCCCTAGTTCTGATTTGAGCTGGAAGAGCAGGAGGTAAAAAAATAAAAAGATATCAATTATCATTAGGTCTAATTTTCTCTTTAAGCTATACCAAAATATGAACATCTGGAAAAGCTCTCTTTTTCCACGCCACACAGGGGCATAGGGTGACTGCTGAAGTTGGTGGTGCACCAGAAAATTTGCTGTTGCCAGGTGCCCTAGAACACAGTACACCCTCCTGCATTACCTTGTGAGCACTACTTGCCTCTGTGTGTTTGTGTATGTGTATGAATGGGGGCCTGCTTTGGGGGGGGGGGGGGAATGGGAGCCTGCTTGGGTTGTGTGTGTATATATGAGAGAGAGAGAGAGCATGTGGGAGTGAGAGCCTGTATATATGTGTGATGGAGGGTATAGATGTGTGGGAGTGGGAGTGGGAGCTTGAGTGTGTGAGAGAGCATATGAGAGTGGGAGCCTATGTGTATGTGTGTGTGTGAGACAGTGGCAGCCTGCATGTAAAAATGAGAGCCTGTGTATGTGAGGGAATGTGCAACTGTATGAAACAGCATGAAAAAGTGAGAGCCTGTGTGTTTCTATGGGGGAGAATGGGAGCCTGCATGTGAGAGACAGCATGTTAGAGTAAGAGCCTGTGTGTATTTGTGAAAATGGAAGCTTGCATGTAAGAGCATGTGAGAGTGAGAGCCTGCATGTGTGAGAGAGAGCATATAAGAGTGGGAGCCTGCGTGTGAGAGTGGGAGCCTGTGTGTATGTGAGAGAGAGCATGTAAGAGTGGGATCCTGTGTGTGAGACTGCACATGTGAGAAAGTGCTTGTATGTGTGTATGAAGGAGGAAGGAAAGAAGACAGGAGGAGGGAGAAGAAACAGAATAAAAGAGACCCTGAAAAAAGAATAAGGAAATGACACCTTTAAAAATCTACCCGATAATATGTATGTGAGAGGGAGAGAGCCTGTATGTGTGAAAGAGAGGGAGTGTGTGTGAGAGGATTGGCATGTATATGAGAGAGGGAGTGTGTGACAGAATGTGTGTGTGTGTGAATGAGAGAGAGAGGAGATAGTTTGTGTGGCTCTACCTCCCCCAATCTTCGATAATCTCAGGGTGAGTGGAAATCAAAAGATCCCAGGTATGGAGAGCAGGAAATTTTTAAATCCTTATTAGTTTTAATTATTGGGTGTAATTTGATGTTTCTGTTTTTAAATATTTTGTTTTTTGGGGGAAATATTGGAACATTTTGTAATTATTGGATGTTTTATTCATCAGATGTTTTGAAATATTATATTAGTGTTTGGTAAATATTACAAAAAAATGTATGCACGTTTTTTTAAATTATTGGATGTTCATCAGCTGTTTTGACATTTATTCTTTTTATCAGTATGGTTTTAATATTATGAAGTTTTGCATCTCTTGATTTTATTACTTGGTGTCTTGTGAGGAGTGATGTTGTTTCTAGTTTTCCATTGCTGCCCTGCATAAATACAGTGGGGCTTGTGGTTTCCAGTACAGTTTTTGTTGGCACGTTTCTAGTTTGTATTTGGTGAGGGTTTGTCTGTATTTTAAAGGTCCAGTTCTTTTCTTGTGTAACTTGAATTCTTGCTATGAAAATGATGGTACTTAGCATCACTGGCTTTTATGCTGTCATGGTCATCTCTTCCTCATTTCTATTTTAAACAGAAGTTTGCTCTTTATTAATTTCATTTGCATGCAGAAAGAGGTTTTGAAAGTTCTTGCAGAATTTTTGTTTTTTTCATTCACATGTTTTATTGTAACTGCTGTAGATTAGGAGATTATTTTAAATGATGGGCTTAGCTAATTTTTCCCTCTAAGAACTGGGTTGCTGTGAGCATACATTTGATAGGCTTTTTTTGCATGAAAGGAAGTAGTGCTCACAGGGTAATGTAGGAGCGTGCACTGTGTTCTAGGACACCTGGCGGCAGCAGCAGCACAGTTTCTGGTGCACCACCTCCTTCAGCAGTCACCTTACGCCCCTGCAGAGAAAGACAAGCAAAATGGAAAAGGGCATGGAATGGCTTCGCTATAAGGAAAGGTTAAACACGGGAGGGCTCTTCAGGCTGGAGAAGAGATGGCTGTGAGAGGAGGTATGATAGAGGTCTATAAGATTATCAGTGGAGTGGAACGGGCTAACAGGGAACAAAACAGTACTGGGGCCGGGGGGGGGGGGGGGGGTCACATCATGAAGCTAGCAGGTCACACATTTAAAAATGTAATCCCTGCCCCGGTTTGTAAACCCAGAGGACAAGGCACATGAGGGTCCCAGGGTCACTTTCTAAGTCTTTCTCCCACTCTTACAGAGCAATGGGGGGTCCCAGGATGGGGTTCTTTTCCGATGGGGTGGGGAATCAGTCCTCCAAGGCAAAAGGTGAGAGCGGGCTCCCAGTTTCACTGTCCTGGGGAGGTCGCAGTTCATTTCATCATTAAGGGATTGTGAGTGCCCACAAAAATACTCGGGAGGCTCAAGCAGAGTGTCCAAAATAAATGTTTACTGTATAGGTTCTTAGATGGCAAAAAATGGCTCTGTAAATGGCTTGCAATCACAGCTCTCCACTCTTTTCTTTATCTGTGCAAATGTTTCCCAGTAATGGGCCAGGGAAACTCTCACCATCCAGGGCTTGGCAAAGTCAGCTCTCCCAGGTGGGGGGGCATCCTAGGTGGGCGGAAAATACCCCTTTCCAATTTACTGGTGGAAAAATATGAGGACTTAGGCTCTGCCCAGTCTCCTAAATTATACCTCTTCTCCCCAAGGAAGAGACTCTGACTCAGGGCCCTCAGAATGTAACACTAGATTGAACTCACAGTTCTCCTCTTCAGATGACAGGAGAGGTCCAGATAGCAGGGAACACGGCAGCTCTCTCAGATGTCCCCTCTTCAGGTTAGGGAAGGCTGGCAACAAACTTCCCCCTAGTAACTCAAAGCAAAACTCTTCACAAGAATGGGAGAATCTGGAATCCTCCTGCAGCGAGTCACTCTTGATCCAAGTCACAATTTGTGGGATGGGGAGTAATGGAATCTTCCCTAGCTCCTTATCTAACCTAAGCTTTTGGCCTCCCCCTAAATCCTCCGGCCAGGGGTACCAGGGCTCTCACAGGAAGCAAACCTCGAAAGAATAAGTCCAAAAATCAGCAACCAAACTTTCAGATACTTGAAAAACTTTAATGATCCAAAGACAACGACAAACCTTTTCCGTCAGAAAGAAATCAGCAGAACCAGAGGTCACGAGCTGAGGCTCCAGGGAGGAAGACTAAGAACCAATATCAGGAAGTATTTCTTCATGGAAAGGGTGGTGGATGCCTGGAATGCCCTTCCGGAGGAAGTGGTAAAGTCTAAAACTGTGAACGACTTCAAAGGGGCGTGGGATAAACACTGTGGATCCATCAAGTCTAGAGGGCGTGAATAAAGAGGAGGCATTCAAACACTGCACGGAGCGGCAGTAGCCACAGAGGCATTCAAACACTGCACGGAGCGGCAGTAGCCACAGAGGCATTCACGGAGCGGGATGCCAGTGGCCAGCAGTTGGTGTTCCACCTTCACGGAGCGGAAGGATGGAGGGCTGCTATCTCCAAAAAACCCCCAAAAACCAAAAAAACAAACAAAAAAATAAAAACAGGGGTGGGTAAGAGTATGGGGTAAGGGTGTGGCCTGCTTGTTACAGCAGTTGCTACCCCTAATTGAGCTGGATGTCACTTGGATGCAGTTACGGCGCTGCTCTCTAAATTGGTGGTGGGGTGGAGGGGAATTAGGGCTGGAGGGTACTGGAAGCCAATAGTAACAGGTGGGAGAGAAAAAAAAGGGGAAAAAAATGGATAAAGTGCGTAGCTTGCTGGGCAGACTAGATGGGCCGTTTGGTCTTCTTCTGCCATCATTTCTATGTTTCTATGTTATAGAACTAGCATCCATAAGGTTCTGGTCCCCTTCCCACTCTTGGAGGTATTCGGGCCTAGCACCAAGAGCAGGGGAAAAAAAGCTTAAACTAAAGGCAACACTCCTCCTTCCTCCACTCTCTAATTCAACAAGCCACACTTTACAATGGTGCAGGCTTCTTTTATACCAATAGGGGGCTGGCCATTCCAAAAATGGTGTACTCCTCCCTCTGCTAGCTATTTCTAACCCAGCTCAAAAATGGACTTAGAACCAGGGCCATTTCATAATGATTCCTAAAGGGTCATTACAAAAACAAATCGGAGAAAGTATTCTTTCACTCAGTGCACAATGAAATGGTGGAATTTGCTGCGAGAGGATGTGGTGAAAACAGTCAGCACAGCTGGCTTTAAAAAAAGGGTTTAGGCAAGTTCCTGGAGGATAAGTCCATAAACCATTATTAGCCAGGTAGACTTGGGAAAGCCACAGTTTATTCCTGGTTCTGAGCAAGAAGGGTTGGACCTATTCTTTGGGATCCTGCTGGGTACATGATGATATAAACTTAAAGTGCTGATCAACACAAGGTTGTGGAAGGAAATTTCTGCACATAGTGCTACAGAATTGGTTAAAGATGCACTGCATTTTATTTTATTTTTTTTACCTTCCTATGGATTACTGCAGATATAGCTGTAAGGCAGTCAGGAGAAGGCTATGGATTTGTGCTCTTCTTTCACAAACAGCAGTAAAGTTATGACACATTTTGAAATGACAGTAGTCCTTTGAAACGAATTGGAAAATGTCACCCAGCCTGCCCTAATCTGCTCAGTAACAGAGTAATATTCGTATGCAGTGTTATTGTAAATGGATACATATCTGTTGTGTGTGAATTAAGTATCACAAAGGGGAGACTGTACGCGGCATAGCCACTCCTGAATGAAGTTCTGTTTAGTTTTATAACTGCATGAGTGAATTGTTAATTAGAGAGGGAAGGACAAGCGAGAGCTAGGGAGACCAGAGTGAAGAAAGGGAGCTGAAGAAAAAAGGAATATTAGAGTTCAGAGAAGGGGAGGGGAGAAAGAGGAGAAAAAATATAGGGAAATAGAGGCCTCCCTTGTGGGTGTCCTAGCAGGCCGCAGCCACTCTAATGACTGCATGGCAGGGGCATGAGGGCTGAATTATTTAATCCATCATTAGGAAATCCCCCGCGGTTGCAGATATCATCGTATTCAGCAAGTTTACTATAATGGATTGTTCCTCATTTTCAGCCGGAGAGAATGCGGCCATTTAGGGGAAGAATGTTCCACAAATTAAAAAGCTTCACCCATTTTCTTTAGCAGTTCGCAAAAAATGCACAGGCTTTCTTTCCTTTACTTTGTAAAAGTCTATTAAAATAAATGAAAGATAACACCTTCGATTTTCCTTCAACATCAGATTACCTTGGAATTTAAGGGTTTATGAAGAAGCTCTCCCCGTGGTATAAAGAGATGAGCCCTTAACCAGTTAAGTACATTTTCTTGCATAAGCCAGCGACAAGAACAATTAACAACATCTCTAGCTTGGATATCGACTCCTGCTGGCTATGGCTTTCTTTTACTTTTTTTTTATACATCATCTTGACTTAGGCTAACAAAGAGGTTTGTCTTTAATTTAAACTTCCACTTTGTGATACGGTCCATTTGAATGAGCAAAAAAAATAAATAAATAAATAAATAAATAAATTATTTAAACTAAACAAGTTTAAAGGAGATGACTGGCCTTTAACTTCCCAACTCTCCATACCTCGTTGATACCAAGGCTTTGAGTAATGCATTAGGAGTACAAGCCTAAGTATCTGGTAAAAAAAAAAGAAAATACGCCTCTGTCATCTCTGCTATTTGCAATCCCAACTTTATGGCAATACCATGCTGAGTGCGGGCGACCGAGAGATTGTTTTGCTGCTTCATCTGAAACCTCTTCCAAGTTCCTGAGCACGATGCAGTTTGAAAGACATTAGACTGAAAAGCTGGATAAACTCACTTCACGTAAACTGGAGTTCCAGTCACTTCACATCCCTGCCTTAAGTATGAGATGTATCTGCACAGGCCTGCTAATATCGTGTGCCTCGGGGAGGGAACGGGATGGAAGATGCAAGTCGTTTTTAGAAACTGATGGCCTGGAGGACTTACCTGGTTTCTCTGCAGCCTTTTCCATTACATAAATGCACAGAAAGGAACAGGTGACTGGCATATTTTGTTATAAGGAAGGGCCCCTGATTTCCTGCAATTCTGTGGCAAGGGTGGTGAAATCTGGCCCTTGTCGTGAAATTGCCAGGGTCCTGCAGAATCGTGGGAGCCAAGATTCGGATCAGGGGTGGGTG
Organism: Rhinatrema bivittatum; assembly: GCF_901001135.1. Lineage (NCBI taxonomy): Eukaryota > Metazoa > Chordata > Amphibia > Gymnophiona > Rhinatrematidae > Rhinatrema > Rhinatrema bivittatum. The sequence goes on from NC_042617.1 coordinate 549,787,391, forward strand.
GACACAAAGCACCTATCCCGTTCCTCCTGCTGATTCCCGTATGCTGATCTGGGGCACCAGGAGGAAAGCTGCAGTGCACAGGGCCGCATCCTCTTCTTTTGCCACCTGGAGCTTGGCTCTCACTGTGAATCATTGCAGGACACCATAATCCTGTGTGGTTCAAAGCCTGAGCTGAGCCTTAGTCAACAAAGGAGAATGACGGGGCTCGATGCACTGCTGCTACCCTCCTTCTATCCCAGATCAGCATGGAGGGGAGATTGTTGGAGGAGGAGGGAGAGGGTAAGGGTAAGAGGAGAATCAGCCGGGGAGTAAGGAGGAGTAACTGTGAGATGGTAGAGAGGAACTTGGGGGATTGATTAAAGGGAGAGCCTGGTGGAGGTGAGATAGGAGACTGGCTTCAGTGGCTTGGGAGTGCGTAAGGAGGGACTGGCAAAGGAGAGAGTCCGGGAGAGGATGAGAGAGGGGATCAGCATGGATCGTATGTGTCTTAGAGAGGGGAATGGTGCCAGGGGTATATGTGTGTGTGTATGAGAGAAGTGAAAGTGGGGGTGAAAGAGAGGACCGGAGATGGGAAATGGCAAGAGGGGGCAAGGGAGCTCCAGTGGGGTGGGGAAGGGAGCAAGACCCCAGCTATGTGAGCAATCTTGCCCCCCACCCAGTCTAGACCCTCCCTTCCTAGACTCTCTCCTTCCACTCACCTCCAAGGTCCTGGAACCAGCCTTCTTTTCTCCTGATCAGAGCCTTAGCGTGCCTATGGCTAATATGGCCAGGGCCATAAGCGCCGCCACCAAAAGGCGTCATAGTGCCGTCGTCATGTGGGGCCTCAGTAAGTGGAAAAGCAGCGCGGCCCGCCGGCCACACTGATGATTCTGGCGGAGCCATGGTGCTTTTCCACTGTCACTGCCCGACGTCTCCACTCCGCCCTCCTTACCTCTTTGGCGACTCCTCCCGCGGTTGATGGACGTCTGGCTGCCGCGGCGTCTGCCTGCCGTCCTCTCCGGCGTCCCCGGCCCGGCTTGGGCACTGCATCCCGCCATGTTGTTCAGCTGCCATAGGGCGCGCATGCTGCGCGGCCCTGCTTCTTATTCCTTCTTTGGCACAAACCTCAGGGGCGTCCCCCTGTGATGACGTCACATATCCCGGATACAAAAGCCTACTCTGTTTGCTAGCTAATCGAGTTAGCAAGGGGACTCCTTATGGATGGGATTTGCTCTCCGTACCTAGCTACTCTGCCTCTCCTTAATTGGACTTACTCTATCGGGGTACCCGCTCCTCGGGGGCCTCTCTCTTTACTTTCAGGTCGCTGTCTGGAACCGGTACTCGCACCTCGAGGGCCCATGTTCCCAGACTCGCTGCCTGAGATCACTTCTGCTTGGAAGAAACTGCTGCCTACACCATCAGTGAGTCACCATCTACATTCTCTCAGAGCTGTTCCCTGGAACCAGGTACTCGCTCCTCGAGGGCCTGCCTCTATCCCAGCTTCTGTGTTACCTTCCGGGAGAAACCGCTATGTGAGTAATTCACCAATGAGGCTCTATACCAGAACCCTGTGTATGCTCCACTGTACTCACTATCTCAGCTTCTCTCCACTACAGCACAGCTATTGAGGGATCGCTGTGCCAGTGTCCTGAGGGACTACAAGCCCAGCCGGGCTTCATCTCTACTCACTACTGCCACCTCTGGTGGCTTCTCAACTCTGTTTAATAAAAGATAATTCTGTGTTGTGTGTCCTAAAGCTGAGCCTGACCTGTGGCCCCTCACGGGACTTCCCCCCCCGTGGGCGTGGTCATCAGCCACAGTGTCCAAGGGTCCACCCAAAACCTTACAAACAATAACACAGGCGTTGGAACGGGAGAAGCCTCATTGGTGGCAGTGGGATGGCGCATGATTTCATGAACGCTACCGCGATCCCCTCACTCACCCTCCCTGCTCCTGAAGAATGGAAAGATCGGGCCTTGCAGCGCGGGCTGCTTCTTTCTCCTCGGCTGTCGGCACCTGATGAAGTCATTCAGGCACCGGCAGCTGGGAGGGAGGAAGCAGCCCGTGTTGCTAGGACCGATCCTTCGATTCTTCAGGAGCAGGGAGGGTGGATGAGGGGATTGTGGTAGCACCGTGGGGGTGAGCAGCGTTAAGGAAATCATGCGGTGAGTAAGGGTATTGTGGGTGAGAAGGTGTGGGAGGGGGTGACAACACTTCTGGGCAGTAGGGGGGCTGGGAAGGGAAAAAAGGCTGGTGAGCAAGACTGCTGGGAAGCGGAGGTCTGGTTGAGGAGGGCCTGTTGAGCAAGACTGCTGGGGAGTGGGGGTCCAAGTGAAGAGAGGGGACTGTGGAGTAAGACTTCTGAGGAGTGGGATTTATGGGATGGGAGAGGGGTCTGGAGAGCAAGACTGCTGGGGCGAAAAGGATTTGGAAGGGGAGAGGGGGAGTGGGGTGTCTGAGAGAGAAGAGGGGAGCAAAACTGCTGGGGTGTTGGGGTTCTGAAAAGGGAGAGGGGGTTGGGACCAAGAGTGATAGGGAGTGGAGGGTAGGGGAGCAAGACTGTGTGGGAGGGAGAGAGAGCATGCGTGTATGTGTGTGGGGAGAGAGAGAGAGCATGCGTATATGTGTGTGGGAGAAAGAGCATGTGTGTATGTGTGTGGGAGAGAGAGAGAGAGAGAGCATGCGTATATGTGTGTGGGAGAGAGAGCATGCGTGTATGTGTGTGGGAGAGAGAGAGAGAGCATGCGTGTATGTGTGTGGGGAGAGAGAGAGAGCAGTCGTATATGTGTGTGGGAGAGAGAGCATGCGTGTATGTGTGTGGGGGAGAGAGAGAGAGCATGCGTGTATCTGTGTGGGAGAGAGAGCATACGTGTATGTGTGTGGGAGAGAGAGAGCATGCGTGTATGTGTGTGGGGGGGGAGAGAGAGAGAATGCGTATATGTGTGTGGGAGAGAGAGCATGCGTATATGTGTGTGGGAGAGAGCATGCGTGTATGTGTGTGGGAGAGAGAGAGCATGCATGTATGTGTGTGGGAGAGAGCATGTGGGTGGGAGACAGAGAAAGCATGTGTGTGGGAGACTGACCCCACTTCCTCTCTGCCTGCTAATCCATGACAATTTTAGGGCTTCTAGAAATCAAAAGTTCTAGATATGGATAACAGATGATTTTTTAAAAACCCTTATTAGTTTTAATGGGTGTTATTTGATGTGTTATTTGAAATACTGTATTTATGTTTGGAAAATTTGTATGCAAGTTTTTAATTTTTGAATGCTATTCTGTTCATTAGTTTCAAATTATTATTTTTATTGGTGTGGCTTTACTCATTTTATTGTTTTATGAGGAATGGTAATGCTTCTGTTTTTCCATTATTGCAGTTCATATAGAATTTGGCTGCTTGTGGTTTCCTGTTCAGTTTTTGTCTGAACATTTCTATTTATATTTTATGGTCTCTTTATTCTGTATTTGAGAGTCTATCTGTGTTTTGCATGTGTGATTGAAGTGAGATATTCCAATAGTGTGAAGTTTGTATGTAGGGATCTATAGCAGCTTGGCTTGTTCTATTTTCCTAATAGGAGGTGTATTGGGGTTTTAGGTCTGGTGTAATATTTGCAATGTTAACTTTCATAAGTAGAGTATTGCTGTTTGAGTGCTGGCAGTTAGTGTTGTTTTGATTATAGAAAGTTTATTGCATTGTAATTCTGTTTTCTTGTGGCTCTTTGAGGGTCATGCCCATGCCCAAGATGCATAACAGTAGGCCTAATACCATATGAGTTCCAAGTGCCTCTTGCTTTTTTGCAGGGTTTTGCAGCAGTTTATGTAAATATAATATATATATTGTGATACGTTTATCTCAGAAGACTGTGCTTTGACCATCCTATTTCATGTAAAATGTTATTATAAATGCATAAATTGTAATTGTGCGTGATGGGGTGAAGGGCACCTAATACCCTTGCACTGGCCGTGGGCATTGCTGTACAAACATTTAACAAAGTCTCCCGACTCATGGCGCTGTGTTGTGAAATGGGTGAGGGCTCAGTTTTTCACTTGGCCATAGGGGGCCACATTGCCTGGCTATGGCTCTGCTCCTGATACCAGAACCTCCATTAATCACAGAAGCTCATCCGTGGGCGGATTGGCCTATCGGGGGATCGGTCATCCCCTGGTGAGCCAGTCGCTCTAGTCACGTGGTCTGCCGAGCGCAGCCATGACAGAGCCGCACTTGGCAGACCACATGGTATCTCCTGGGCTGGCCTGGGCGGTGAATCCCCGGGCCGATTGTCGGGCATCCGCCGCTGACCTCATCTCTGTACCTCCTTCTCCATGCCTGAATTTCCCTCTCTGCCCTCCATCAGTGGTCCTCCCTCCCTCCCTTTGATCTCCCCCTAGATTCTTTCTCTTCTTCTCTCTCCTTCCTCAAGATCCCTGATATCTTTTTTTCTCCATTGAAAAAACCCCAAAATAAATTATACAGTCACAAATGCAGGGTTGGAAAAATACTTTATTTTTATAATGTAAAAGAGCATTTACACTATTAAATATTTATAAAGTAGTGTGGTTGCTCTTAGTCCACTTGAATAAAAAAAAAAATTATAGTGATAACTTTTTTACTGGACTAACAATACATTTTTTTTTTGTTGGTTGACTTTTATTACTTTGCACTATAAAAAATGTAAGAGCATGCAAATGTATGTAAATGTCCCGCCAAATTTCAGAAACTTTGCCGCAGAATGTTCTATCCCTTGCCACAGCATGAGCTGCAGAAGGAAACTGGGAGCTGTGGTTATAAGGACAGTTTATTAAAGGAGAACGTGTCTGCTGTAACAAATACTGCATACACATCTTCTGTAACAAACACTGTGTGGGAGTCACTGTGGAGATGGGCAAGAATTCAATTTGCATTGCAGGGATTTTTTTTTTTTTTTTGTTAAAAAGGCACCACTGTAAACTGGCTTGGCTTTCACATGGTATCCTTCTCCGTTAGCACTGTTAATTCACAAGGCTTTCTGACCAGATTTCTCCATTTTAAGATACAGAGTCCCATTTCTTTACAGGAGATTTGAAATATCAGGGCCATGGAGGCCTGCAGGAAACAAGGAATTTTATTTCTCTCTTTATAAATATTTGATATTCTACCTTTTACCTAGTTAGGCACAAGGTGGATTACTTTCAGCTGCAGCAGATAAAGACCATATGGTCCATCCACATGTCCTACAAAAGGAAGGGTATAGAGAAACTCAGCTTCAGACAACTTTATGGGCAAGACAATTTTTTTGTACGTTTTGCCAGTAAGAGAGTTAACATACAAAGGAAAAATTTACAAAATAGATAATTATAGTAAGATAAAAATGACAGGGTATAGAAAGGACAATTTAAGTTACAAAGTAGGAGCACAATGCAATAAAATGTGAGTAAAAAATATGAGCTAAATTTTAACTCACATTTTTTAGATTCACTGTAAAAATCGAATTAACTGCTGATGTGATATGCTAACGAATTGGGAGTAAAAACAAAAATTGTGTTAACCCGAAATGTGCTCAGATGTGCTTAGCATGAATAAAATGATTTAGGCACATAAAACACATATTTTGCGTGCAGTTTCTTCTGCGTCTAAAACAAGATTTTTGTCCACACACACACATATTTTCTGCATAAAGCATAGCACAGAAAACTTGATTTTGTGCTTAATTTCCAAGTACAGGAGCTCTGGCACAAGGTTCAGCCCCATTGACTGTCTGTCTGAGTAATTTTACTCCGGCTCTTTCCGGGACTTAAATTTCCAGTATTAAGAAACCATGATTTTAAGCCTACAAGCCTCTGCACCGCCGAGTAATAGCTGATGCTTTCATTGAGATGGGATTTAACCCCGGAGTGGACACAGTTTTTGCAGGCAGGCATCCTTGCTGCATCAAAAGTGCTCTGTGCACAAAACATGGTGGGGACCTTTTTTCGGCTGGTGAATAATTAAATCTAAAATCCAACTTCAGTAAATTCCGTGGAGGGGGAACAATAAGATTGTGCTGCCGTACTCCAGCGTGCAGCGGGGCCCGGGACTATCGCCACGGTGCTGAGTGCAACATTTGAAATGGTTTCTAAACTCAACCCCCCGCCCCATCTTTCCTAGGGGCTGTGGGAGCTTGGCGGCCTCCGGGGTGGGGGAGGGGTTTGCTGGTTACGGCCGGGGAGGCCGAGCTCCTTCCCTCCGGTAGGAGGAGCAGAGAGAGAGAGAGTAGAAAGCAACTTTTGTCTCGGCCGGCGCTGTGCCCTGGGCGGGGGGGAGAGAGAGGGAGACATCGGTGGGAAAGGCAGCCCCCGGGATGGAGGAGGCCGGGAGGGCTCCGGGAAAGAGGCGCGAGCGGGCCCCTTTTTTGGCTTCTTCTTAGTTGGTATTTCGCGCCCTTCCTCCGCTGCCCGATCGCAAGCATCATGTGGGGACGGCTGAGCCCGGCGGATTACGGCCCCAGATACAGCGGCTGCGCTGCAGGTAAGGCAGGGACACGGGGGGCGCTCTCTGCAGCCTCGCACGCCTCCTTCAGTTTTGGGGGGTGCGGTGGTAGAGGGGGACGGGATCTCGCCCCGGTGCTGCCAGCGTGGCTTCTTCCCCCGCCACGAGCAAGGGCTACGTGGAACCCGTGCCGGGGTTTTATTCCTTCGCCCTCCGTTTCCCGTCCCGATCAGGTCGGGGGCCGGGGAGGGGATGGGATGAGGAGGATGTTGGGTGCGTGCGTCCCGGTTTAACGCTGCGCCCGGGCGCTCACTTCGGAGCTGTCACGCAGCGGATTGCACAATGCCGGGCCGGGGTATTTCGCTCCTTGCTGCTTGATGTTGCCATCTGGCGCCTGCGGGCCGACACTTCCTCCTCGAAAAGTGCCCGTGCTCTCAAGTCTCTGGGACGGGCTGGGGTTGGGAAGTGTTAAAGCACTTTTCAGCCCGCACCCTGCTATTTTGGAGCGGGCTCAGGGACAGGAGGCAGCACAGGGCTTTGCTTTCATTTAATGGCTTCAGGCCGGTGATCGTATGGTGATGCCACGAGCCGAGCTGCGGCTGGAAAGGAAATGCATGGGCAATAAGATGCCGTGGAAAGAGCTCGGTTCCCGGGCGGGGAGAGGGGCTTTCAGGAATGGAGAGATGGCTTTCTCTTTATTGAACATTGTTCTGGGAGCCGTTTCCTCCATAAATAAAAGTGCGACAGTTTGCGTGCGTGCAGGAGGTTGGGTGGAATAACCTCCTTGCTGTGGTCACATCTTTGTTGCAATTATCAATTAATTTGTGTTCCACAGTCACGAGTGTGTTGTCTTGTCAATTTTCCATTTGTGGATCGCCCTTCCAAAAATATGCACAGAGCATTTTACAACACAAACATAAATAATTGGATGGATGGGCAGACTGGATGGGCCATACGGTCTTTTTCTGCTGTCATGTTTGTATAGCTCCATGTCAAAAGGGAGGGGATGAGCCAGGCCTGGTTTTTTTCCCCTGGCATGCTGGGAGATGTAGTTCTGCTGTTCTGAGGTAACCCGAACTCTTTCTCCCTACAGACCAGGGGGTAAAACCAGGAGTGATTAGACCTATGCTTTTTGGCATGGAGTTATAGGGTTCAGTCACTTATTTTTATTTAATCTTTTATATTTCTTAACAGAACAGTTCATATATTACATATCCAACTATGATTTAAACAGCACAATAAAGCAGCATTAGAGAGAGAGAACAAAAGAGAACAACAAATTATGAACAATGTACTTACTGTGCATAATAAAAATGAAAGTATATCTGATAATACTTTGTTTCACACTAATTTGAAGGAGAAAAGTAGTTCCAGAACTTTCCTGAAATATTGTTGTATGTTTTAAGTGACCCCCCCTTAAGATAGTGTGACAGTCTTTCCATCTGAGCAGCCTCAAAGAGTTAGGAACTCGATCTGCCTATGACAGATAATGGTTTCCAAAGTTGAGCAATAGTGAATCTTGTGGCTATTAACATCTGAGAGAGATGCTTTTTCATTTTACTGACTATAGAGAGGTCACCCCAGTATCCTAGTAATGCTATCTCAGGGGAGGGTTCAAACTTGAAACCACTTTGTACATTTCTGTGAACACCTTCTACCAAAAATCTTGAACAATCTGACACGTCTACCCTGTAAGCAGAGGAGACCCTCCCTGAACCACATTTCCTGCAGCACCATGGGCTAGCAATGATAATCAACCACGTTTGGCCATAGCTAGCTAGCTGAAATTGTTCATTAGATTTATTTATATTCCTCCTTTCAGGAACTTCAGAGCAGATTACATTCAGGTACTGTAGGTATTTCCCTGTCCCCAGAGAGCTTACAATCAAAGGGCCTGATTTACTAAGGCTTCTCTCCCATTCTATATCTAGGGGGAAAATGCTCAGTAAATGAGTTCCTAATTTTGTACCTGAGGCAGTGGAAGATGAAGTGACTTTCTCAAGGTCACGAGGGCCGCAGGATTTGAACCCTGGCTTCCCTGGTTCACAGCTCTAACCACTAGACCCGTCACTCTAATGCCTAAAAAAAAAGCACCAAAATACAGCACTGAAAAGTTTTCCATCAGTTAGGGCCAGCTCTACTGCAGGTTTGTCAGGGATGTTTACCTCCAGCTCCAGCTTCCTGATGGGGCTTCTGCAGGTGTGACAGGGTTGCAAGATGTGGGGCCCTCAAAAGCATGCCCTGACTTGTACAGAAAATTCTTATTTTTGTATGTAAACATTACTTTCTCCTGCTGAGGGTGCACAACGCTGTAATTGATACCACAGACTCTCCAGTAGTAGTTCTGCTTGTTAGCAATGCTGACATTGCCTCTTTAAATTGCTGCCTGCTGCTTGAACAAGTACTCTTGTGTATTACTCAAGTAGAGGATCTGTGGGCTGAATGTGCATGTGTGTGGGGCATCCTTTTGTTTTACTGCCTTATCCTTGGGAAAACAAGTCTCGGGGGGGGGGGGGGGGGTTAAACTTTTAATTTCACCATTTTTTTAAACAGATTGAAGCATAAATTCTTTTTAATGTTGCCTTGTTTAGATCTGGTATAATTAATTGGCTTAGGAAGGGTTTACATTTTGTGGATGGGGAGAAGGAGGATGGTTATGGCCTATAGGGGTAAGGGAAGGGGTTAATTGTGTTTTGTTTTTTTTAAATTGATGTTTTTAGTTTATTTCAGTATTTTATTGTAAACCACTTTGGGCGCTTTTGCTGTTGAGTGGCATATCAAAAGTTATTAAACTGAAACTAGTATATCAGGGGCCGAAATCAGTTCTGATCTGGCTCCGCTGTGTTTTGTTGGCCTTTCATGTGTCTGTTTACTACTGTCTCTCACTGGCATGTGATGTGAACCTCCCCCAAGAGATCCCCCCCCCCCTGCAGGCTGCAAGGAATCGGGAGCAGGGCAGCTCAGCGGCTGCAGACCCTCCCATCCTGCCAAATCGCCAGTCTGTTAGCTCACAGGCAGATGCAGAAAGGTGTGTTCAGCTGAATGCATTTTTTCTGCCTGCACTTGGAACGCCCATTTTCTGGGCCTGATTTTAAAAAGCATTTGCATGCATAAAACTGGGTTTTATTCGAATAAATGCACTTTACTCAAACAAGTGGACTTTTGAAAATTGCTACAATATATGCCATTGAATTGTCCATAGGGTTTACTTCTGTAAGTGCACTTTGTGTGAGTAAATGGCTTATGAAAATTGCTACGATAGTATGCCACATTTATGCATGTAACTCCTTTGAAAATTACCTCCTCTGTGCACAAGGCTTACTGCCCATGCAGCAAGGAGTTATGCGCGCAGAAAACGTGCGTCCCTAAACAGGAGATCTGCTTAGCGCTCTCGCATGGAAATCCCATACAAACGAGGGCTTTAAGCCGTACTCCCCGATGCAGAGAGAGACTGCATTTGGCCAGTGCACCTTTCTTAGCCCTGGAAACTTAACCCCTGGGTCAGAGCTGGAATAAAGTTTCCAGTTCTGCTGCACTGGCACTTAAAACCGGGAATAAATGTGAAAAACAGTTCGCAGATAAGTACTGACTTGTCCGGCTACCCGGTGTGGTTCACCGCGATGTGCCTATAAGGTGTAAGGGATGCCTTCCCCCTCTTTTCCTGAGTCAAAATGTGCATTCAGCCTGTGCCGAATGCAAATTTTACAGTTAATGCACATTTTTTAAAACTCCCAATGCATTTGCATAGCAATAGCTTACTGCATCGAGAGTTAAAAACGAATTTAATCTGAGTCTTAAAAAATAATCTGAGTGTTAAAAAATGTGCACTGAAAACCAACGCATGGTTTCTTAATGCTCAGATTATTGCATTGGCCTGTCAGTCAAGACAGGGTAGTCAGGTTGTGACTGTGCTCCGTTATTTGTCATTTGCGTCCCTGAGCCATTGGAGCCCATCCCATTAGCCACACAAGACTATGGGAAGCCCCTTTGAAACTGTGTAGGAAGGGAGGGCAGAGAGAACCAGAGGGGGCACTATTTTGGGAAAAGGAGCCAGAGAGCAGAAGATTGTTGGGGACAGCGACCCAGTGGAGGGAGGGAGATAGTGAAGTGTGCTGGGCATGTACTGATCCCTTACCGCGTGCCTTGATGTCTGTGGAAGATGTCAGCATTATGCTGCTGTCAGAGGCTGGAGCTGTACTGGGGTAGAGGTAGCTGGTGTGTAAAGGGGCTTTTTCTGCTTTCTGAATGCCAGGTAGCTGTGAGATGCGCCCATTTATGAAGGCGGGAAAGAAAACGGGGCTGGTTGGTTGTTGCTTTCAGTTCATGATGCCCTTCTGTGAAGAAATGAGAGACGTCCGCCTCTCTCGGGGCGAGTCAGCAGAGAAAGATAAAACATCTGGGAGCAATTCCTAACTGGAAGCAGTAGACTTAAAGTTGCAAATTTGCTAGCATTTAAAACAGTTGTTGTTTTAAAGCAGGGCAGCCTTCCTGTCGGTTTGTGAAATCATGCATTATTAGTTCATAAAAAGCAGCGGGTTTTGGAAGCAGGTTTAGATTTCTAGCTGTGTATTTAAAGGCCCGAGTCACGTAGTGTGGAGCTGGGGACACAAGGCCGCAGTCTGAGCAGCGAACGGCCACGTGCCTGCCAAACACTGGGTTTATTCTGGGTGGGGGGGTGTAGACTTAGCTGATAATCAAACGGCTGCCTTGTTTTTATTTCAGCTTCTGCCGCCTCACTCGCGGTACCAGAAGGCAGTTCCGAGGATGATTTTAGCAGCTGCTAGAACATCCACAAATAGAGCGCTGTTTATACCGGTTGTGTGAAAGAAGACACTGTGAAGTGTTAGCTGGCTGCTGGAGCACGGCTGCATCTTCCTCTCTCCCCACATAGGTATCGTGCTTGTGGGATCATCAGCCATCCTATGAAAACTGATTTGAACATTTACTTACCAGACTTCCAGGAAACATGGTGTCTTATTTTTATTTTGATAGGGCTCCGAGACTGCTCTAGGGGTGAGAGAAAGCGCTGGGGTAGATTCTGCCCCCCCCATAGCAGGTTACTGTCTTGGAGCAGACATCAGAAACGTACACTGTTGGAGTCACAGTGACACAGCTGGACACCGGTAATATTAGAAGTGTCCTATTTAAACAAAACCCTCATTTTGGGGCCGATGCAATACAGTGCACTCAGCCGAGCGCACTGTTTAACCCGTAGTCAGACACAGGATAAATAAGCGCTAATCCACCCCCTAATGCAATAGGGGGATTAGCGCCTATTTAACACGCGTCCGACGCATGTGAATGAGATAGCGCTCATCACATGCAAATGCATGCGAATGAGGCTATTACTCATTCACTTCGAATGCAAAAAGATAAATGTGCGTCTCAGACGTTTCAAATGCACATTTATCGCTCAGGTATTAACGCCTGCCTGGAGCAGGCGTTAATAGCTGAGCGAATTGAAAAGAAGTACAGAAAAGCAGAAAAAACTGCTTTTCTGTACTTCTTTTAAAGTAAAAAATAAATAAATAAAATAACTCGGCAGACCGCCGGTTATGAAGACTGGCGGTAAACTCAGTCTCGGTTTTCATAACCGGCCGTCTGCCAGTTTATCGGCGGCTGTTTTTATTACTGGCAGACGGCCGGTTACGAAAACCGAGGCTGAGTTTACCGCCGTCGGTCTTCATAACCGGCAGCCGCGGCAGGTTGTGTTAGGAAGGAGGCGCTAAGGTCGCTTGCGTGACCTTAGCGCCTCCTTCCTAGCGTGACCACCTAATTTCCATATTGCATGGCACCCCCCCCCTTGCGGGCACTGACTTTTCAGCGCCCGCTCTTTTAACGCACGCATGGCGCCCGCAAGGGGGGGTGCGTTAAAAAAGCGGGTGCTGAAAAATCAGCGCCCGCTTTCAGCGCCCATAATTGCATCGGCCCCTTTACATGTAATAAAATGCACATGGGATGTGCTTTCGCTGTTCAGATGTGAGGCAAGGCTTCAGCGCTCACAAGTAAGTAAGTGGAGGGACTGAAAGGTGCAGGGGAACATGAAATATAATCATACAGTCTGTAAACATAAAAACAGAAAACAGCATTTCAAAATGAATTCAACTCCGTACTTCAAACCCTAGTAAACTATGTTAATAGCCACACCTCTTACCTTAGACAGGGCAGACCTAAAAATCAAAGCCCACGACTTGCTACCTGTTGTATAATACGCAAACCCGTCATCATCATTTATCAGTAAATACCTAAAATTATGAATACATTCCCACTGGAAATGATCACATTGTGCAAACGTAGCTCATTGTGGCTATCTTGAAAGGCCAGCTGGCTGTGGGGTTTCCTAGGATAGGTTTGGGAAGCCTTGAACTCTATGGGGTAGATCTTAAAAAAATACGCGATTTTATAAGATACGCGGCTACGCGCGTATCTTATAAAATCCGGGGTCGGCGCGCGCAAGGGGGGTGCACATTTGTGCATCCTGTGCGCGCCGAGCCCAGCGGCGCTGCCTGTTCCCTCCGAGGCCGCTCCGAAACTTTCCTTCGCCCTCCCCCCCACCTTCCCCTACCTAACCCACCCCCCCGGCCCTATCTACCCCCCCTACCTTTGTCGGCAAAGTTACGCCTGCTGGAAGCAGGCGTAACTTTGTGCGCACCGGCCGGCAGCCCCGCTCGTGTTCCGGTCCTGGGGGCTGGTCCGGAGGCCTGCTCCATGCCCCCGGGCCCGCCCCCGAAACGCCCCCCGGACATGCCCCCTCCCGCCCCTTTTCGAAAGCCTTGGGACTTACGCACGTCCCGGGGCTTTACGCACGCCGGCGGCCTATGCAAAATAGGCGCGCGTAAATCTAGAAGGATTTACGCCCGCAGGGCTTTTAAAATCCGCCCCTATGTGTATTGATTAGAAGATAAATTGCATTGCTGGAACCTGTCCTAAAGACTCCGTTTATAAATGTCTCTTTCCCCTGCGTCGTACACAGAGAATATTACTGAGACATTTCCTTCTTTTACTTGGTGACATGGAAAAAGGCTTTGGAATTGGGGGCTTGGGGGCAGAAGGGAAAATGAGGCGCTTTTAGAGCATGAACTCGATTTTTTATTTATTTATTTATTTATTCGTTTTTATATAGCGTCATTCGGTTTAGCCATCACAACGGTTTACAGAATCAAAACAACAATCAGATAAAATCATACATAGTTGCAAAAGAAGAAAACAATAACAATAGTGAAATGATAGGTAGAGGAGGATGGTGGGGTGAAAGAGGGGGTGAAGGGAAAGATGTAAAAAAGGAAAGTAACAAAAATAGTATTAATTCATCTTAAAGGAGGGCTTCATATGAAATTTCTGAAATTGTAATACTTAAGGTTGATGCCAGTTGTAGTTACTGTTTTTTTTCTTGTTTGGGTTTGAATGGTTGAATTGATTGTAGATGGATTGTTGTTAAAGATGATCATTGATGTAGACTGGAAGAGGAAAGTTTTTAGGCCCTTCTTGAACTTTTTGATGTTAGATTGAGTTCTTAAATAAGGCGGTAGAGAGTTCCATGTTTTTGGGGAAGCAGTGGAGAATGCTCTGTTTCTAGTAGTTGATAGTTGAGCATCTTTAATGGGAGGAATTTTTAGACGAGAAGTGTTGTTAGATCGAAGATTTGTTCTGGTAATTTGTGGAGTGATTTTTAAACCAGTGTGTTTATGATGATCAGCATGTATTAATTTGTGAGTGATGATCAGGATCTTATAATCTACTCGAGATTTAATAGGAAGCCAATGGAGCGACATTAGTATTGGGGTGATGTGAACATATTTTTTTGTTCCTGTTAAAATTCTAGCTGCTGAATTCTGAAGAATCTGCAGAGGTTTAATGCTTGTTTAATCACCAAAGCACCAACAGCTGGGTTTTTAATGGCCCGCGCGTGTAAAACACAGGGGTTGCACGTGTGGCTGAGCGTTGCGTGCGTGCACATTTTAAAAGGGGCCTAGCTGCGCGCGTAACCCCTGTTATGCGCACGAGAGCCAGGCCTCAGTAGGGGGGGTGGTCCGGGGGGCGTGGGGTAGGGGCGCTCGGTACAGCGGCCATTTGCTGCTGTGCCGGGGGATCGCGCTGCGGCAGGGTGCCGGTGCAATCAACTTACTACAGCTCCATTGCAGGAGCAAAAAGAAAGGAAACAAAATGGGGGCGGATAGGATAGGGGAAGGGAGGTTAGGGTAGGGGGTAGGGAAGTTCCCTCCCAGTCTGCTCCTTAATTGGAACAGACTGGGGAAGCCGGACGATGCGTTGCCGCGCGATTATGGCCTATGTCTACCCCCCGTTGCGCGCGCCGCCCACGATTTTTTAACGTGCGCCCACTGGCACACACGTTATAAAATTGTGCGTCCATGTGCGCGCGTGCGTGTTCTTTTTTTAAAATCTACCCCTAAGCCACTCTGCCTGAGCAAGAGTGAGGTTTGTTGGTTTCCATGATAAACCCGTGAAACGGGCTCACACAGTCACAGCTTTTGGAAGAGGTCATTACATTTTATTTTACATATGGAATTGTAAAAAAAAAAGTTTCTCTTTTCTTTTTCCTGCCTTCTGAAGATAATTTGTCACTGGCTTTAAGAGAAAAGTTCTTTTTCTCCATGTTTCCGGGAGGAGCACTGGCCTAGGATGTGGTTTGAGGGCTCCCCTCTCTGTGACCTTGTGCAAGTTTCTGTGCCTCCCTGTGTCTGAGGGACCCAGCTGAAAACCAGGGGTTTGTCTTCGTCAGGCTTTCTCCAGTCCGAGGGTTTAAGAAAAAGCAAAGTTTTTAATTTGTACTTCAATAAGCTATTTGTGATCGATTACGAGAGCTTAATACAATGTTGTGTTCAGCATTGTTGTATGCATTGAAATTCAGGCTTGGATGTTTATTCAAAGTTGGTCAGGATGCCCTGCTCTGAATACAGGAGGAGGAGGAGTGGATAAGACGCGTCACCTCCCTGTGCTTTTATCATAAAGTAGCATTCCAGATCCCCACTTTATAAAATAGGGGCTGCTGTGGGAGTCTAGGCTCAGATCCCGAATACTGCTGAAGATAATCCAGATTGCTGACATCACTACTGAGCACTGTGGCGCAGATTTTATTCTGTTTGTCGTAGGTGAGAGGCCCCCTCCGGTGTCTGCTCTGAAAAGAGAGAGGTGGGGAGGAGGAATGGCTGTGATCTCTTCCGTCTAGTACAACTAGGCCTCTCCTCAGCACACACCACATCCTCTTCTGCCTCAATGTACTCTGTTCTCTCTTCTTCTATTGAAACGTGTGATGGGTGGTTTGCAGCAGCAGCCGGCAGACTGCATTCTGAAAGTGCGGAGTTCTGGACTGGGGGTAGTGGCGCATTTTTATTAACGGGAAAACATCCTCTTGTGATTCAGCTTGAGCTCTATCTCTGTAATTTTGCAGCTCAGGCTCTGTTTTTGTTTTTTTTTTGTGCAGAGGAAATTTCGTCTGGGAAAATGTTAAATGTCTCTGGAGGAAGTGAGTGCAAAAAGCATGTCGGGACTATGCTTTCTGCGGAAAGCTCAGCGAGCTGTTTTCAATAGGAGCCTCTCCACATTTTCTAATTTAGATACCTATGTAGCCCTTCTTCTGGTATTATGTGGGAAAGCAAGGGGCACACTCAGTCCCAGGGCTAAGTCTCTGTACAGTCCTACAGCCCCGGAGCATGGATTCTCCGAGGGGGGGGGGGGGGGGAGGATAGACCTCCAGGACCCAAGGTATAGAGGAGAAACTTTCCTCCGGGTATAACTGTCTGTCTGGGTGCAGGTACCAGAATAAACAGACTGGATATTCTGGCCGAGTGTTTCAACTTAAACTTTACTGCAGATCTTCCAAGGTATTCTTCTGACTTTGGTTGCATTCATGTCCCAACATTGTTCTTCAACTGCTTCTCACTCTGTGAAAGTGTCACTCAGGTTCCATGCTAACGAACCTAAGAACATAAGAACGTGCCATGCCGGGCCAGACCAAGGGTCCATCAAGCCCAGCATCCTGTTTCCAACAGTGGCCAATCCACGAAGCTTTGTTTCCGCTTGCACGCCAGCGAGTGGTGGCCAACGAGCGTACACCTAAGCGACATGGGAATGGCCAGCTCCATGCCCCGTGCCCGGACCAGCTGCTTCCGCGGTGGTGCCGCTGCCAATTCCCCAGTCCCCTTCTGATGGCAGACAGTACTTCCGCAGCAAGGGCAATGGCAGACAGCCTCCTCCCGGGTCCACCCGGTCACATCTGCCTGTCGGGCACGCAGATTTGTGAGCTTAGCCGTCAGTCTGCAGCACGTCCAGGAGGGGGGGTGGGGATCAGGTGCCAGCCGCATGCACAATGCAGATTACCGCAGCCCGGTTCTCTCCGATAGGCAGATTAGCATTGGTAGGTGTTCTTGGCAAACTACATCAGCCACTTATACCTCGTTAAGTGAAGGTATTTGCTTGCTGGATAGACTTCTTGCTGCAGACTGAAATGGTTCAGCAGGGTAAAGAAAATGCCAAGCAAAGTGAAAGAAGGTAAACAGCATGCAGTGCCACCTAACTAAACTAAAATAGCAAGAGAGAAAGGTTCTTGGTAAAGTCTCACCCGCGTGGAAGGTGTCACGTAGATACTTGCCCGCTTCTCAGCAGGAGCTGGGGAGTCAGGGTTTTCATGTTAACCCTTTGTGCTCTGAGCCGTCTCTGCTTCCACACTTGCTCTGGTGGCACAGGAGCCCTCTTGATGGCCCCAGGGTTGGGTGATGGGGGTTGTGCCCTCAGCACCGCTGTTTGGCAAGTAGGGGCTGGAAGGGTATAACCGAGCAGTAACCACTCTCCCTCCCTCCCTGTCCCCCCCCAGGGCTGAGCATGCAACCCTTGGTATGTGCAGGCCAGACTGGTCCTGTCGGATGGGAAGCCAAATCTGGATCCCCCTCCCCCACTACAGTGCAGAGCGCTGCAACCCGAGCCTCCGGGGAGCCCCTTTGATTTCAGTCCTGCAACATCTGCTGACAGGCTGCTGCTGCCCGGTCCCCCCAACGCCTCCTCTGCAGCTTCACAATAGCCTGAAATTGTACTGAAAGGATGAAAGTACAGGAGTTAAGCTTGCCCGAGCAAGGTCATCTCGAGAGAAAAAAAAGAGTATTGCACTGGGCACCGTCTGACTAAAAATACAAATAAACCGAGTCTAGAATGGCCTGGTAACTCGAAAGGGCGAGTTTTAAGATTTCGTTACCTGCGCATGTGTTGCAGTTGCTCGGGGCGAGCTGGTTGGGGAGACGGGAGTATGAGAGACTGCACCCCTCCTCAGCTCCATGCTCTCTCGCCGACCGATACTTTTTGCACACTCTGCCTTTCCCCCCCCCCCCCCCCCGAGTCCTCTCTGCGTTTCCCCCTCCGCTGGCGTGCTTTGGATATCCTCTCGCCCATGCTGCTCTGATCTCAGGTGAGCCCTCCTTCTTCTTCTTGGGCTGGCAGGGCTTGGGAACCACCCTGCTTCCTCTATGGGCAGCTCCAGCTTACCTGGGTTTTCTGGGTTTTTTTTTCCCTTTCCCCCTGTGCGCGCTTGCCTGCCACTCCTGTGCGCCTATGAAGTTAGCATCACAGCTGGACAGACGGACCGAAAATAGGAGCGCCTTTTTTATTTTATGAAACGCACTGCAAAGGGACCGTGAAGCTCTCTTGCTTTCGGGTCACTGCCGACCGTTTGGGGTCCGCAGTTTACAGTTAACCTGCAGTTTCTCTGCAGAGGCTCTGCCAGGCGCCATGCGGGTTAGCTAGCCACTTGAGCGTGCTCCTGTGTAGCTTATGAGCCTGTATGCCAGTCCCTGCTTCTAGCCGAGGTGATGTGCACAGGGTATTGAAGCGTAGAATGTGTCCGTCAGGCTTGTCCGGTCAGTCCAGATCTCCTTCCCCCCCACAGTACCGCAGATCCTGCTAAATCTCCGACTTTCCCCTGTTTTTCCGTTGTGGCCTACAGTTTACAGTTATTATTGTATTTTTTTTTTTTTTTGCAGATTTCTCAAGTCAGATGTTATGTGTCTTGGTTCCGATTATGCACGGAAAGACGACAAAGTAGACAGGGAGTCTTGTATACAAGGGTGGCTTTGGTAGGACTGTGCGGCCGAGTACCTGCTGGATTCACCACAAACAGGCACAATATTTTCTTGTCTTGGCGATCCAGTTTTGTTTGATAAGTGGCATTAATTACCAGGTGACGGTTTTCCAAGAACTGCGGAAGCCGCTGGCTGCATTTAACTGTGATACACATCGTTGTGGCCTAGTTTTGCTTACGTCCCTAAGTTCAGCTCTCTGGCAAGTTCAGTTATGTTAAGATGCAGGCTTAACCTTGGGCTGCAGTAATCAGAAATGGCTCAGTGTCCCCGCATCCTTCCTGTGGTTATTGATGCTTTCTGGAATCTCTCCCTCTGTCTCTGTTCCACATTGACTTTCTGTGGTTTTGCAGAAAGGCCTTTGGCACAGCGTGGCTCCAGCTAAAAGGTTCATATTTTGCTTTAATGTCTTGCTGATGCTCGGCGGTCATCGTTCTACAGCAGGGGTCTGAAACTCCAGTACTCGCAGGCCGCCAAATCGGTCGTGCTTTCAGTCTGTCCCAAATGAATATGCATGAGATTGGAATGCAGACTTCCCCAGTTGTATGCAAATCAGCCTCATACATATTCATTGGGGTTATCTTGAAAACCTGACTGGTTTGCGGCCCTCAAGGACCACGTTTGAGCCTTATTAGCAGACCACAAAGTCTCATCATGCTATAGCCTGCTTCTATCTTACTTTAAAGGGAAATAGTTCTAACTTTACTCTTTTATGGGCTTTTGTGATGTGCAAATTCCACACTCAGGGCTGGAGTTGAGTTTATTTCTTTTTGATCTGCTTATCAGAGGTGAGGCAGTTTTATATTTTATAATTATGCATATTGGAGAGTGTAAACTGCTTTTATTGTGTTTAGTAATTATGTGGCATATACATTTGTGAAATAAATAAATGTAAGTTCTTTTCACCCCTTTCTGTTGTAAATACTACAGGGTGTACCGACTCTATCTTCGCTTTCTTGCAGCGATGGATCCTCTGTGTTTATTGCATGCTTTGTTTAAATCTTGATACTGGTTTTGCCCTCACACCTTCCCTGGAAGGCTGTTCCGTACATCCACAGCCCTCTCTGGGAAGCAGGATTTGCCTATGTTATTCCTGAGTCTACCCCCTTTCGGCCTCGTGCCAAGATCCCTTCTTCTAGAGCAATGCTTCTCAACCCAGTGCTCAGGACTCACCTCGGGGAGGGTGAGGGGCCTGGAGCATATCAGCCACAGCAGGGTCCTGAAATGCTGCCATGGGTTGACTCTGCGCCCCAAACTGGCAGCTAATTATAGTGCTGGGATGAGGCTCCTTTAGGGGCACTGAGCCCCAAACTGTGGGGCTTAGGGTGGTTGCCCCTATTCACTCCCCTCCACCAAGGCTGGGCCTGCCGGTCCTTGGGATCCTCCCAGCCGGTCTGGCTTTCAGGATATCCATACTGAATATGCATGACAAGTACAATCCTGTGCATGTGTAGTGCGGATATCCTGAAAACCAGAATGAGCAGGCGGGTCCTGAGGAGTGGGTTGAAAACTACTGCTCTAGAACTCTCTTTTCACTAAAAAAAAATGCTAAACTCATTTGAACTATTGCTTGTGCGCTCTTAACTTGTGTTTTGTGTTAGTGACACTTCAGGGTTGGGGAGAGGCTGAGGGAGTCTCAGTCAGGTGGCAGATAAAGGAACAGTCAAATGATACTCTTGGGGCATGATCCGGATGGCTGAATTCTGGATGCAAGAACTGGGGGGTATTGAAAGAGAGGTTCGTGAGCTGCTAGGACAAGTGAAGGGAGTTATGTTTTCCTTTCGGCACCAAGCTGTGTTTAAAACGGCCTACGCCTCACCTTACAGAGTGACCAATAAGTTAGTTTTGCTTTATGAACTGATATTGGTTTTAATATGTGTGATTCTGTACAAAATCCTCAAGAAAGGGCTCCTGAGAGAAGCAAACAGAGAGTGACTTGGCCACAGCGCGTTCCTTGGCGGGAGCTCCATTTAGCACTACCGTTACTATTCTGATATACAAACACTTTCCAACCCAGCTTACCACCTCTAGACCTACCTCCAGGGTGCCTAATGAAGTTTGAGAGCCAGGGGAAAATGCATATATATATATTTTTTTTTGCTCCTAATTTAATTTTAATTTTTCACTTTGCCTTTCTTTGGGTTATTTTTTGTTTCTTTTTGCTTAGTTTGCAAATTTGGGTGGGGAGGATTTGCTTTTTTTTTTCTTTTCTTTCTTACCTCCCCCAGTCTTCCTCCTCCTCCCAGCTCTTTTCCCGCCTTTTCCTTCTCCAGTTTCCCAGGTTCCAGGCTTGTCTCGTTTGCTAATCTCCATTGGCTGCGCCGGTGGCCTCTCCTGCTCTGTGCCGCCTGATACAGCAGCAGTTCACTTTTGGTCGGTGGGGTCAGGGAGAAAGTGCCTTGGTGAGGTGGGATCCCATTCCTTAGTTTCTGCCCTGGGCACCATGGAGTCTGCCACTGGCCCTGGTGCCGGGCTGTGCAGTAAGCATGCCTGGCTTCTGGGCAGACGGGGAGTCTCTATGGACAGAAATTCCATGCGTGATGGAGAGGGGAATAGCAGTGGGGGTTTACTACCATCCACCTGACCAGGATGGTGAAGCAGATTGTGAAATGCTAACGGAGGGTAGATGGACTACAATACATGGAAGCACAATGATAGTGAGAGATGTCAGTTTCTCCAGTTTCAGGAGGACTAGTTACTTGTCTTGAAGCAGGGTTTTCTTGGTGTGCTGTGTATGGAGCCACAAAACGACTGAGAAAGGCAGGATCAGACTACGGTTAACATGGTGTATGGCTTCGCTCTGGTGATCTGGATTGGTACTTAGGGAATTCAAAAGAGAATGCTAGAACATGTTCTAGGTGTTTCCTGCTGTGATGCCTTGGGAGTGGTTCATTGTTTGGGAATTTGCTGGAGAACAAGTGGCAGGACTCCGGCTGTCTCTCCACACAACTTTTATTATATACACGAAAATAGGAAGGTGCATAAGCACTGGAAGGTTAGATGTAAAACACCAATAAAGCAGGACAAGAGAGAATTTGAAGAGAATCTTGCCAAGTGTGTAAAGGCTAATACTAAAAGCTTTTTCAAGTACATTAAAAACAGGAAATCTGTGAGGGAATCCTTTGGGCCATTAGATGAAAAACTATATTAATTCCTTAGTTCCAGTATGCGTATGTCCCCAACATTCACCACAATAAATATCAAAGCATTGATGTAGATGATGATTTGGAGGAACTGAAACAAATTGATGTAAAATCTTGAAGAGGAGCTACAGCAAACTGAGAAATTAAATATTAGAAAATCATTGGGACCTGATGGTACTCTCGCCAGGGTTGTAAAGGAATGTATAAACGAAACTGCAGATGTGCTATTGGTAAAATGAAACCTATTATTCTAAACTATCTTTGTACCTGCGGGCTGGAGAGTAGCCAGTGTAATGCCAATTCTCAAAAAGAGGTTCAGGGATGAACCAGGTAACTACAGATGGGTGAGCTTAACATTGATGTTGGGTAAAATGGTGGAAGCTATTGTTAAGAACAAAATTACTAAACATATGAATAAGCATGGTTTAAGGGGGAACGATCCAGTATGGATTTAGCAAAGGGAAATTGTGCCTTACTAATCTATTAAAAGTTCTTTGAAAGTGTGAACAGGCATTTGGACAAAGGTGAGTCAGCTGATATAGTGTATTTGGATTTTCAGAAGGCATTTGACAAAGTCCCTCCTGAGAGACTTCTTGGGAAACTAAAAACTGATAGGATAGGAGGTGATATCTTACTGTGGATTGTAACTATTTAAAAATAGGAAACCAAAAGTAGGGATAAAAGGTTCATTTTCCCAATGGAAAGAGGTAAACAGGGGAGGAACTCAGAGATCTGTAATGGGTGCTGTTTAACTGATTCATTAATGATCTGGAAAAGGGAGCAACAAATGAGTTGCTCAGATTTGCAGATGACACAAAAGTATTCAGAGGAGTTACAGCACAGACTGTGAGGAACTGCAGAAGGACCTTGCCAGACTAGGGAACTGGGCATCTAAAGGCAAATGAAATTTAATGTGGAAAAGTGCAAGGTGATGCATGTAGGGAAAAATAATCCTAACTACAGGTACATAATGCTCCTGACAACATTAGGAGTCACCACCCAGAAAGAGGATCGTGATGTCATAGGTGACAAAATGTTGAAATCCTTAGCTCAGGGTGTGGCGGTGATTAAAAATACAAGATTGACATTTTAAAGGTTTGACTTTTATAACCTGATGGACATGGACTGCAGGTTGCGAAGATACTGGCTTCGTTTTGCGGGGTACTCAGCTCATATAGTTTGGGAAGGGGCGGGGGGAGGGAGGTAAGGGGGGAAGGGGATAGCTAATGGTGTTTTTTTTCTGTATCGAAATACCAGTGGATTGCATCCTGTTGTTTCTTTGTAACATGTTGGACACTGAAGAGTGCCTGTGTCCGGCATGTGGTATGTTTCTAGTTGATGTGTGCTTAATGCAATAAAAAATTGTTAAACATAAAAATACAAATAGAAAATTGGGAATTATTTAGAAAGGAATGGAGAACGAAACTGAGAATATCATAGTGCCTTTGTACAGATCAATGCCGTGACCGCACCTTGAGTTTTGTGTACAGTTCTGGTCACCCATCTCAAAAAAAAGATCTTGCGCGGCTAGAAGAGGTTCAGAGAAGGGAGACCAAAACGACGCAGGGAAGAATGACTCCCTTATGAAGAAAGTCGAAAGAGACTAGTGCTCCTCAGCTTGGAGAAGAGACGGCCGAGAGGGGCTATGATTGAAATACATAAAATCATGAGTGGAGTGGAACGGGTAAACAGGAAACGGTTGTTTGCCCTTTCGAACACTAGGACTAGGGGATACTGCATGAAATTAACAGATTTCAAACAAATTGTAGAAAGTATTTTTTCACTCAGTGCGCAAATAAGCTGTGGAATTTGTTGCCGGGGGTGCTGAGTTTAAAAGGGGTTTGGACAAGTTCCCAGAGGACCATTCTTAGCCAGGTGGACTTGGGGGAAGCCCACTGCTTATTTGTGGGCGCGAGTAACAAGGATTAGATGTGCCGGGGTAGGGCCTAGTGATCTGAATTGGTCACTATCAAGAGGAAGGATACTGGGCTCAGTGCAGCCTTAGTCTGACCCTCCCCCCTGCACTTTTTATGCCATCGAAAATGGAGCATTGCACAGAACAGCTTGCTAGTACTTTGAAACCATGCACAATACTTAATTGTCCAAAAAGAAAAAGCAGTACATTTGCGAGACTGAGAGCGTACTGAACATACCCTGGCTTATGAATGAAGTTCATTCTTTAACGTGTGCAGAATCAATCCTTTTAGAGATATCCCAAAAAGGACACGTGAGAACCACAGTAAAAAATTAATGCAAGACTGTATTAGTCAATAATAAGTGAATTTACTGTGCAGAGGTAATGTTCTGTTCTATTATTTATATTTCTATCCCATAAACTAAGTATGAAGAATTCGGCATGGCTTGATTGCGTTCTCAGAACAATCCCTGTTCATTAGAGACTTTTTATTCATAGCTGGGATAAGGAGAACACACTTTTTTTTTTTTAATGAAGGAGGAAGATTTGGTTGTGTAAATAACTTTTGCTTTAAACTCAGCAGGGCTCCTATAGACTTCATAATGCAGTAGTTTTTGAATTTTGGCTATGAGGCCCCCCAGATACATCTGCTTTTCAGGGTATCCACTGGGAATGTTCATCAGAGATACTTGGGCCTAAGAATGCAGTTAGCTTGCATATTTTCACTATTCTGAAAACCAGGTTTGCACATAGTGTTTGAGAACTGGAGCTGAGAGCGCCCTGGAAACTGCAGGTCAGGAGAATTTCTGACCCTTCAGGTCATGTCCCTTCACCTGATCCCTCTGGGCTTTTTCACTCTCTCTTTGTGCCTCAGTTTACCCAGTGGGGGAGTAATCATAACGCCATTGTTCGTTTTCTGCCTCTCTCCTATTGATGGCGTAGCTCAGGTCGCAGAAATATGTTATATGTGGGCAACTTTCAAACTCTCTGCCTTGGGTCAAAGTCCATAGGCGTTTTTTTTTTTTTTTTAAATTTTACTCATGGACTCTACCAGCTTTCAGAGAAAGTCCATGGGCATTTTTACCATGGAAAATGACGAGCCTCGAGTTAAATAGTGCAATCAGCATGTGGGATGTTCTTCCCTGCTGACCTCGCCCTCACGTGTGCCTCTTCCAAATGTGGCCCAAAGTACTCGTACTGCTGGACCACGCCATGGGCTTTCAGCCACAATGAAAGAGGGAAATTTTCTGAGAACCAAAGTACGAGCAGAAAGCGCCATTTACACGCAGACCTGGCTTTGAAAGTTGTCCTTCAAACCTCTTGTCCCCGTGCTGGCTGTGAGCGAGCATTTGAAATGCTAAATGAGTTACTGAGCAACCCAAAAATTTGACGGCAGCTAAAGAGCACGAGGCACGTCTGGGCCTGCGCATTTCCTACCTACTGCAGGATCGCTAGCCTGGTCCAGTCTCTGGCTTTCCCTCACTTCCTCACTGCCAGTCCTAGGCTTTCTCGTGATTCTTTTGAGGATAAAAATGTGCTCTACAGATCTTTATTATCATGACTAATGGTGTTAGTAACATTGATATTTTATAAGTTAAGGATTTAAAGAATTTTGGCCGGTGTCACAGTGCTGAGTGAGTTTTCCTCTGATGTTCTGGTGTCTTCTATCCCAGTGTTTCCCAACCAGTGTGCCATGGCATGCCAGTGTGCCTTCAGACCTGCTGATCAGGCGTGCTATGGAAAAGTCACCACTGCCTGATGCTGAGATCCAGGCCACCCTTAGGCTCTGCAATTAGCACCCTGCAGCAACAAGAGACACCAAAGGTGGCTGTTAAACGTGCAGGAGCTCCTTTCTGAGAGCTGTGTAATCATGCATACCTCTTCTTCCTAGCTACAGCACGAGCCTTGGAGTCTAGCAATTAATGAGCAGTAAGCAGGGCATGGATAGCTGGGCTGCACTTTGTGTAACGTACCCGTTGCACACAACACCTTCTCATCTTCCCCTCCTGAGTCACCTCCTTTAAGTCTTTCCGGCCTCTGACCTACTCCGAGACTGCGTGAAATGGGGAGTGTGTGCCCTGGGTACTGGATGTGACTTACTCCGAGCGCTGGGAGCAGGAGCAGCAGCCAAGGTAACTGAACCGGCTGCCCATACCACTCAGACCTCTCCCTTATCCTGCAGTGGGACTCTCTATAGAGGGAGCTGGTCCATTATGACGGGTTCATATGAATCTCTGCCATCTTTCTCCCTTTGTTTTTAAAATTTAAGCATGTGCATTAGTTTAAAATGAAATAGAAACCCAAAACAAACAGGGGCCAATTCATTTCTTTTGTGGGGCCCAGAAATGAATTAAAGGGGCCCCACAAATTAAACAAATACTGTTTGTTTCATTCATTTCAAATATAATGATTTTATAAGCCATTATAGTCAATGGATTCATAGAAATCATAGGAAAGCAATAGGTGCATGTATACAGTTAGAAATTGATGGAGCAGAGAAAAGGCAGTCAGCAGAGAAGGGGAGGATGAGCATGTGGTCAAGGAGACCAGATGAATGACATATCATTCATAATATAATTATATATAATTATATATAATTATATAATATAATATAATTCATAACATAATGTAAACCGATGTGATCTGTATTTTAATACAGGAACACCGGTATATAAAAATCTATAAATAAATAAATAAATAAATAAATATCACAGCGAAGTAATTTTCCAGTCTGACCTGTTGCTGCAGACCTGGGACAGTGATGCTGTCATGCTGATCTTGAAGACTGAGCATGTCAGAGGTTTGCTCTACATTACTTCTCAAGACATTGTATGTGTGAAAGAATAGCTCTGAGCTCTCTCTCAGCTCTTGCTAAAGTTTTTGCTGTGGCATATTTTATAATCTCACTGTGCCAGCAGCAGTCACTCAGTCATACGAGAGAAAGACAGTGAGGCAGTGCTGCTTCACAATATCTGTGTCTCATAGCAGATTTGTGTTGCTTTGCTTGCAGTTCTGTTCTGATTTTCATTTCTGGTGATTAAAGCCTTGGACACACTTGAGATTAGTCATTTATTCTCTGTTTGCCTGGCAGCAGGCACAGGATGGGCAGTGGGCATAAGTGAGTAGGGCAGAGAGTGCAGCCTAATAAGCTGTGTTGTGAAGCCTGTCTGTGTCACAAGTAGTGCAGGGCAGACAGTGCGACATTCACTGCAGCATGGTACTGGCACAGTCAGTGACATTACAATAGCAATGCAAAATATTAAACCATTCTTGTAATTTTCACATCCCCAGTGACATAAAAACAGCAGATAAGTAAATGAAAGGCAGGGTGCAGTTTGACTCCTGTCTTCAGTTCAGATCCCCTTGAAAAGGTGCAGTAGTGACCACCACAAGGAAGCACCGCCAAGGCTGTATTGTTTGTTTATCCCAAGGGCACAATTGAGCATGAAGCACTCTGTTCATTCCTATCTTGTAGGGGTTGTCCATTAGGGATGTGAATCGGATCCGATATTGGATCCGATTCACATCCGATATCGGATCCGATTCACATCTATAGAGATGTGAATCGGAACCAGAATCGGATCCGATATCGGATCCGATTCACATCCCTATTGTCCATCGCTACCATTGTGAAATTGCTT
Organism: Rhinatrema bivittatum; assembly: GCF_901001135.1. Classification (NCBI taxonomy): domain Eukaryota; kingdom Metazoa; phylum Chordata; class Amphibia; order Gymnophiona; family Rhinatrematidae; genus Rhinatrema; species Rhinatrema bivittatum. Next base: position 549,814,594 of record NC_042617.1, read on the forward strand.
TGACAAAAATAAAAATGCTGTATATTCTGAATTTTGCAGACACATTTAGAGCTTTTAAATGCATTGTGGTTCTTAGCATGAATGGCTGTTTCATAGAGGAGGAATAGCCTAGTGGTTAGAGCAACGGGCTGAGACCCAGGGAAACCAGGGCTCACGTCCTCTGGCATTCCTGGTGACCTTCAGCAGGACACTTTATCTCAGGTATCCACTTAGGCTGGGGCAATTACTTCTTTCTGAAAAAAATGTAAATTACCTTGAGCTAAAAAAAAAAGGGAAAGGCAGCCAAAAAAATACAAAATAGTATTATTAATTAAGAGTAGCCAATGGCCCAATTCAGCTCCTGGCTGATAAAGTAAATCAAGATAACTGCAGGGGGTGAGATGAAACAACTTTACCGTGTCTTGTGGCGGGTAGTTCAGCTATGAATGTGCTTATGTTCTGCCGCCTGGAGTTTTTACTTCTTGCTCGCCAGGTGGTCTTACCTGTTGCCCTGTGAAAGCAAAAAGCCAGCCCAGCGATGTCACAGTGACCCAGATAACTCCAGTGCAGTGATGACAGTGCATTGTGACCCATGGGCAATTTATGGTTCTGTGGATTAGGTTTCCCTGAACAAGTACCCTGGTGATTTAAATGAGCACAAGTTAAAAACAGGGAGAATACACATAATTCCGTTCCTCCCCCCTTCACCTCCTATCTTTTCCGAAGATGGGGGTCGGAGGTCAGAGATTTGGCTATTTTCTGTTATTAAACCGGGTTTGCTCAACCGTAGCTGGAGGTCAGGCTTGATCTGATACTCCGTGCGTAAGGATGGTGGCAGTAGGTGAAGGCAAGCACAGCAGTTAATGGTGAGTTAATGCTTCTCTAGGTCTGGAAGGGCCTAATATAAATGTTGTTGTTGGGGTTTTTTTTTTTTAATAATGTAATAAGAAATCATCAGCCAATCACCTCCATGCCTTAAAATTCTACACTGTTGTGTGTGTGTGTGGGAGGAGTGCTCACAGAGTTCCGCCATTGTGATGTCATGTTACTGAGATTCATTCATTAAAAAAAACTCTGATCACCATGCTGGTGGGGTTTGGGTGTGAGCAATCTTAAAGTGGGAAACTTCAGGAATGCTTTGTGGTTTTTAGCAATGCCAGGCAAAGGACAGCCGAGCTGTCTGCTTTCATTGAGCTAGTTGTTGGCGGTTTTTCTCTAGAATGCAGGGTGTATACTCCATCATCCTGCATGGCTCCTCCTCCCATGACATCACCAAAATAGTAAGCTACATCAAGCAAGTAGGCTCAACAGAGTCCTATCCAATGACTAAAAACCGAGACTGGTGCCTTAAAGTCCACCCAAGCTCTTGTCTGTGTAGAGAACGGTCATCCTATTTAAGATGTGAAGTCACTCATTATTTATAATCATTGGCCCAATCGGTATTATCACATGTCATATAAGTAGGGCAAGAATAGGCTTCATTCTAAAATTCAGTGTAGACTCTGTGGCAGCTACAATGAGACAAGGAGGCTGTATCAAATTCCATTTGCTCTTGTAGGTCTTTGCTCCAGCTTCCACAACGAAATGCAATCTTTCTCTGTCTAAGAGGTGAGATATATCAATCCATTGGTGCTACAAATGGGTATTATTTTCAGGATATCAGACCATGAATTTTCCAGAGATTGATTTGATTGCTCTAGCAATGGTTCCTGGTTAATGTATTTGTTTTGGTTATCATTTATGGTAATTTATCATAATGTCCTACATCATTTGGAGAACCATTCCTTCATAGCAAACATCCAGAGTTCCAGGTGATGTATGGGTCCTGGAGAAAGCTGGATTCTCTGCAGGTTGTGATAAATGTTTGCTGATTCAATGCAAGAATTATCTAAAGATGATGTACCTGAGCTGTTGGGATCATATGGCAGCCTTTTGGGATGGCTGTGGGGCCGAAAGAAGAAAGTGCATGTACTGTGAAAGGGAAGAGCAGAAATGAACACAGTCTTCCAGGAGGTATCAAATGGTTTGTGGATTAGCCTCCATTAGCTGGTGGAGATTGTCAGATCCATTTTGAATAGGGGAAGCTGTTGAAGTACCTCCTTAGCACAACTGTAAGCAGAAGGTGTTAGAGCTACCGTAATGAACCTTGAGCCCAATAGTTTGGTCTAGGCCATGGAGTCTACTAGATGAAAACATTCTATTTTGTGAATCTTTTCTTTCTTGTGCATTTTTAAAGTTACTGTCGAGGGCTAGTACAGCTAAGTGAGAGACTGAGTGTTCTGGTTGGGAGATGTGCATATCTCTTGGGTAGCTGATTCTCAGGTAGATATAGATAGAACATCTATTGTAGTCCCTCCTGGTTTGGTGAGCCTGTTCAGTCTCTGCAACATAATATTTGTTGGGGACATTTCTTACATGGAGTATGAGACACTGCATTGCTGGATTTGCAGGTGAGTGATCCATGCACGTCTATGGCTTTGTGTTCTGGTGTGGGGATCATAGTTTGTGTGTCTATAGGTCTGTCTGTCTTGCATGTCTTTCTGTCACAGGATGGTGTTCCCCTTGGTCCTGTTGCCTAATTAAATGTTAGTTTTTTTTCTCGATTGGGTGGTTGATTGTGGGCTAGAAGTGGTTCGGCGAATGTGTCCAGGTGTCATCTGCAGAAAGCAGAGAAGAGGTTGATATTCAGAAGGCTTTTTCCAGCCAATTTTGGCAGTTAGCTGGACAAATTTTGCTGTTTCACTTCTTGCCTCCTCAACTCCTACCTCCGCTGACCAACTAGATTTTGTCCATTGCACACGCAGAAATTTTGCCCAATAAAAAGAGGAGACACTGGCTGGGTGGGTGGAGGTGGGTTTTCAGTGTACAAATTAACTTTAACGACTCTGGCCGGCCAAAGTTACATGGTCCACTCCGGGCAGACAAATAGCAGAACTTTCAGTAAGCCAGCTTTTATTTATTTATTTATTTATGTATTTAAATATCTATAACCCGCCTATATTACCACAAGTATGCTTGGCACATACCAGTCACAACATAAACATTATAAATACAATGTACAACATAAAAATACAAAGGCCAGTTTAAAACAAATACAGTTAAAATCAGAAAACTCAAAAGTCAAACAAACCTTATTTAAAAGCTTCTAAAAAGGCTTCCAATAAAAGGCTTCCCAAAGCCTTTATTTTTGGAAGCTGTTTGCTAAATAATTTCCCATCTTGGATGGACCTAATCGCGATAGGCAGCGCATTCCATAAGGCAGGACCTATAACTGAAAGGGCTTGTTTTCTAGCGTCCTGGGTATGAACGTCCCTAAAGGTCAGCACATCTAGAAGATTATTATCAGAAGAACGGAATAACCTACCTGGTTTATCCGGATACACCCAGCGGCACTTTAGACCAGATAAGTGCTGCTGAATATCTTGCCAGTTATCTTACCTCCCCCCCTGGGTGGGGGTTATCAGTACGGATCTCGCAGATGGTAGATCCTTGATGTTTTCGCATGGTAATAATAATACGGGCATATAACGATGAGGGGCACACGCTTTATTCTCTCTGTATCGGAGCGGGTACTCTCTGGGTATTTTTATGGTGCATTAGGTTGTGGCAAGCAGGGTAATTGCCACCAGGAAGGCCTGCAGCAAAGCCGAGTTAGTTTCCAAGCCTCAGCCTCCAGTTGCCCATTAGCAGCCCTTCCTCCCTCTCTCTCTCTCTCTCCCCGCGATACCTGGTTCTGGTAGCCAGCGCCCCCGGTAAGAGGAGCGAGACACCGGACTTGACCATTGAGATGCCGCTGGGAGGAATTTTGCCGAAGAGTCACGGCCTGGGCAGGAGCTGGAACATGTCCGGCCGTTGTTGCTTGTGTATCACCTGCCGGATAAAACAGAATCGGCACCCAAGCAGAAAAGGTTTGCCTGGGGCCCTGAATGACGGATTGTCTTTTTCAAATTCCCAGAGTGTGAAAGCCATGAAGCTGGTGGAATTTGCCACACAGAGTCAGGGGTTTCTTTGGGTTAAGAGTGCAAGGCGTACAGAAAACTGGGACGAGGCAGGAGGCGATGTCCCAGTCTGGCCTGGATTGGGGAACGGCTGTGTGCCCTGTGTGCTACCCCACCAGCTCCAGGTACACAAAAGGGGAGCAAACGACCCAACATCAAGGAGGGAGTACCCGGCTAATGCCTCTTCAGTAAGGGGTTCATAGAGGAGGCTGAAGCCGTCCGGAGAGTAAGGTCCAATAGATCAGAAGTGCACCTTTTGCTTTGCTTTTCTTTCCTTATGCTCCTTAGCATTGCTCTTGTTTTTTGAGTTATTTTAGCAACTGCATAGCCCAGCAATTTGTGTTGTTTTCTCCATTTGCTAATCTGGAGTCGGTGTCTATTTCTGGCAGCTCGTTTATTTGCATGGGGCCAGGCACAGAATGGAGAAAGCCCTTTCTGAATCAGGCTCCCAGATGCACATTCTGAATGAGGTAGGATACGAAACCATAAACTGGCAGCAGGCAGGCCTCTGCTGCTGCTGCTGCTTCCCCCCTCCCTACCCCCCAGCCTTGGCAGTTTCCTCTTTTTTTTTTTTTCTTTTCTTTGGGCTCCTAGCTCGGTTGGAACTGGATTCTGTTGACCTTAATAGCACCATAACACTTCATTCACCCCTTCGTTGAGGGGTTTCTCTATATTTTTCAGCCTTCGCCGTGCTGGTCGTTAACTGGGGGAGGGGGCGAGCACAGCGCGTGTGTGCACAGGTTGCAGCTCCCTGCAGAACCTGGTAGTTGTGTGCTCTCAGTCTGGCCAGTAGGTGTCACTGTTGAGTGCTAGCTGAGGCACCTTCCCCTCCCCCAGGGGCTGTGTGGGCTGCCTCCATGGCATTCCCAGCTCTGGCTGGCCGGCTTGGGAGTCAAACTAAGGTCCTACCACGGTTTCTTTTGTTTTTAACATGGGAAGAAGACGGACAAGAGCAGTTCTGGGCCCCACTGTTGCTTCTTCTTGCCTGCTTGTAGTGCCTGTTCTCAGTGAGGGAAGGCAGTGCAGCTTGTGAGCTTGGCTGGTGCGCTCCGGCTTGGGAATGCTGGCCTGGCTCCCCGCGATCTTTCATTGGATTTGCGAGCATCCCTTCCATTCAGCGAGATGTTTTCACTCAGTTTTCCTAAACTGGCGCTGTTTTGGATGAAACCACTGTGCTGCAAGAGTGTGCTGGTGTGAGACATGTTAGAGATAACTGAACGTAACAATGTAATATGGTTACACCTTCATCCGAATCACATGCGCATTGTTCAAACATTTTTTTTTCTCAAGTTGTAAAGCCATTTAAAAACACTGCAGACTGTTTAGTCCTCTGCATTGCTGCAAGTGTGTAAAAGGCTCTAGAGCACCTTCAGCCAGGAGGTGATGGAGCGAGTGCTGGTGGGATCGCTGCCCTGAGGAGCAGGGGCTCTGCCTTCTATCACTGGGGCTTTTCTGTCTGTGAATTTTAGAAATCCGCACCTTTATAATACAACCCGAAAAATCCTCCCCCTTCCCCCCACCACTATCCATGCGGCTGCGGGGCCTGTATGAATTCCAAGTTCTAGAGCAGTATAGTAAATTGGGCCCATGCCGTACTCTTTTTCTCTCTTTTTTACAATGGGATTTCTACAAACGAACCCCCCCTAATACCCCTAATAGTTTTTCCCAACCCAGTCTTGGAGGCCCGTCTAATCATTCTGCTTTTCAGGATTGTAACGTCGGACATTGATGAGAGACACATGCACTGGTTTTGCAGGGCATGCAGATTGATGCCATGTAACATTCATTATGGATAGTTTGAAAAAAAAAACCCAAAACGGGTCGGTTAGGTGTTGTCTCCCTTGTTCTGCAGGGCGTCGGTGTCACAGCACAATCCTGAAGGCACGTGTGCACACAGCTTGATCTCCTGGGACTAGGAGGGTGCTCTTCCCGGTGCTTGGTACGTTGATCGCGTGCGCCTCTCGTTCTCCATGTGTGCACGGTTACCTGTGGCTGATGCTGAAGGCCAGAGGTGGTGGTGATGTGCTGCTGCTGCTGCTGTATCACCGCACTCCTCCATGGATCCCAGTCTGCCTTCTTGGGGGGTGGCTGCTGTGTCCTCTTGCTGCACCGCACATGTCTTGGTTGTGTGTGTTTTTTTTTGCTTTTGGACTTTTAGACTTGACGGGAACTTGATTCCTGCGCAGTTCTCACAAGTCTTGGGGAGAATCCCATAAGGTGGTGACGGAGGGGGGGGGGGGAGGAACTGACTTTTCGGAAAGCCGCAGGCGGAAGAAAGTGGGGCCAGCCTGGGCCTGGCGGGTGCAGTGGCACGTCTGGCCCTTTGTTACTCTTCCTTGACGTGACTTCCATTGCCACGTTGGGTTCAGATGAAAGAGCGCAACTAACAATGTGTTGAGGGAGGTATTTTTAAAACAATACAAGGGGAGTGCTAGCGTTTGCTGTGTGTATTCTTCACATATCAGAAGCCTACACAGAGGTTTCTGATGTTCTTTTGAAGTTGAGCAGTTTTAGCTGCTAAGCCAGTTTTCAGTTTGCTTGGAAGGAAGTTGGTTGAACCTATCACAGTCGCTGATAGGCTAAGAGACAGGCCAAGCTCAAAGGTTTTTTTTTACTGTACATGTTAGTACATTACAGCAGTTTGCATACATTATGTAGGCTTTCTGCTGCTGTACTTTCATAGTTTGCTAAATTTGATATGTTCACATTTGATAAAATTGAAATAGCCTCGTGCTGGAACAGTCCCATAAAACATTCGGGTGCATGTGTGTGCACATGTAAGATTTTATTAACCAGAGATCGTAGATTTTTTTTTTTTTTTTAATTTGCCATTCGGGAAGGGCCTAAGAGGGCCGAACTGGGCCGTGACTGTGCAGAGTGGTGAACGTTGCTGGGAAACACAAATCTGTCAATGTGAAGGAAGACATCCAGTGAGCACGAACATCGCTCAACTCGGAGCCTGCTGATTGGATGCACAGCTGTTGCTAAAGTATAGGAGACTCAAGTTTGCCTTGAGATCAGCTCCTGTCTGGTAGATTTAGATATGAAAGCCAGAACCTTCATTCACAAATGCTTGGGGTTTTTTTCCCCCTATTTTTACATCCTGCTCTCAGCTTCGCACCAACCATTGCAATGACCTTCCTGGACTGCGGGGGGGGGGGGGGGGGGGGGGGGAACGAACTGCAGCTCCCTCCAGAACTCATTTAACATGAGCCCTGTGTCCGACCAATAGGTGTCACTGTTGAGCGATGGCTGAGACTTTCTCTCTGCCCCCACTCCCACTCCCTGAGCGCTGCCTCCGTAGCATCCTTGGCCACCCTGGGGAGCAGAAGCCTGGCCTGGGAGTGGAAGCCAGTTGCACAGCTCTGCCAGCGGGCTAGCTCGCTGCGTCTCATTCTTACAACATGAGAAAAAAAACAAAACTGAGTGAAGCAAAGTCCTCCAGATATTTTGCCAGAATTGAATTTTGGACGGCACAATGTGTTTTGACAGTCTGTAAACTATGAAGGTAACTGCAGTGTACAGAGGGACCTTCGTTTTCAGTTTTCATTCTATTTTTCCTGGGGATTTCAACGTTATAATAAAAAGAAAAATCAGTGGAAAAATGAATTTGTTATAACACCCAGGAGAAAAATCAGTGGAAAACTCATTTTTCCAGGGATTTTTTTTTTTCACCACTTCCCAGGAAAAATCAAATAAAAATTGAAAACGAAGGTCCCTAAGTGAAACACACCTGTTAGCATAAGAAGACTTTCCATCTTAAATTTAAAAATAAAAAAGGAAGGTTCGAAGCATGGGTGGGGAAGAGATCTGCCTATAAATAAGCAGGTTGCTGAATCACAAGAAATATCGTTCAGCAGTTGAATTCTCAGGTAAATATGAAAGCTGATGTGTGTGTTTCTAACATTCGATTCCTCGTGAAGTCGTACTGTACGGGGATAAACAAAAACCTTTATTTTCTGGTTGTGTGCATCCCTGATGGAGTAGTGCACTCATTTCTCCTCCTTAGCCTTAACACTAATTAGGTCCGGCACCAATTAATTTACCTGTTCCTTTTTCACATTTTAAATTCTGTCTTTAGTCTTCCTTGCACCACTTTGAAACCGCCACCGGGAAACTCCATTTGAGACATTTTTTTTTTTGCTGAGAAAGGGACAATAGTGGTCATTTTCCCTGGTGACAATGGAAACCCGGCCTCTGCGTCCCGCGGTGCTCTGTTCACTGTTGCCAGCATCCCGAGGCGTGGAAACATTCACACGTGTCTTTGTGTTTTACAGGCCCGGATTTACCCTTGCCCGGATGGCTACTTGGCACTGAATCGCCGTGGCAGGCTGCAAACCCTTCCATCAAGCGTGCGAAGTCACAGCGGCCGGCGCCTGAGTGTAACTTCCGACAGCGGGGACACCGGAATCGGGACCTCCTGCTCCGATAGCGTGGAAGGTGAGCTGAGATCCCAAGTTGCACACTTGTGGGTGAGGCACGGGCCACAGGGCTTTTAGTGTTGGGCAGTACAAGAGGAGCTCAGCAGTGGCAACCTGTCCCTTTCTCTGTGGATATTGAAAGAGTTATGAATTATTTGGTAAGGTTTAAAAAAATCGGTGCTTGGTGTGCAGAGTTAAAGGGTTTTCTCTCGCTTTTTGTTCTGGTTTGTATGTATACTCCATTCTTCTCATAGAGACTCAGAGCGGCTTGCAGGCATAATATTAATAACATACAATCTGATTCCTTAGTATTTCAGGCGTACATGTCCCTGCTCCTGTGTGTTTGCAGCTGCCGCTGCTGAGCTATTAAGGATGTAATGCAGGCACAAGCCTCATGCAGTGTAGAGTAACACCCAACTACATCTGGAATTGTCTGGTCAGAGTTATTTGGATTTTATGAAGCACATGCTGCTCTGAAATTGCATGCCTGAACTAAGCCTTAAGGGTCAAATTGAAGGAGGGAGCAACAGTCCGTGTAGGTGATTTTGAATATTTTGACCTATTGAAAGCTTGTAGCCTAGTTTCCTATAGGGAAACTGTCTTTATAAGACAACCGTCTAGATTGTACCACAGATTGACGGTATATAAAATAAATGAATAGATAAATCGTTGTGTCTGTCTCTCCCCCTCCTTCCTGCCATAACATTTAAACTATTCATCCAATTTCATTCAGATGTGTGTTGCAGATGGTAGAGTACCCAGGGACCCTCAGCGCATGCTTTTCCTGTGTCTCCAACGTCCCTGACATTTAGAATTGTGTTTGCTTTTAGCCTAGTTTCCTATAAGGAAATGAATCAATTTTAGTTGAAATCTCAAGGAGGTCAGACTTTGAAGTCATTGAGCATTTTAAAACTGCCCTGCCATTGGTTAGCGGCTGTGGGACCAGGTGACTCTGGTTTCATATCCCACCGAGCTTAAGGCTTCCTTAAACAGAATTCACATGGTGAGCGTTGTTCTAACAGCGTGCAAGAGGGAAGCTAGTTATCATGACATTTTCACACATCTCCTTGTTAGATGTGCAGTTACGTCTTTGTAAAGCTTGTGTAAAAATAAAAAAAAACTTGCAAAATCGTGTGGCCGTGAAGGAAACGTGAGAGCAGCGGCTGCGGTTTATTGACTTAATGAGCGAGGAGCAGTTTCCCTTCTGTAAATGTGCAGAGATTTAAAGAGAGCCTTTTTCTTTTGTAGTTCATTTTTGCCCAAAGTGAGTCTTACAGTGGATCTGAGATTTGGGCAGAAGTTTTAGGAAAGATAAAGGCGATGTGTGAACATTCCTTGATGCCTGCTTTCCGCCTTTGGGGACAAGGAATTGCAGTTTCCACGTTAGTGCACTTGAATACGTGGACTTAGAGGTCAACAAACAGGTAGTGGGGTGATCCCTTTTTACTGGACTGACGACGTTTCTGTTACTAGCTTCGAGAGTTCACCTCTCTTCATCAGGTCACTGAGGAAACTGGGTTTTTAAACAGTACAGAGTCACCTAGGTCGTGGCCTGCCTGTAAACGCCATTCCAGCTCTGAGGAATGGGGTCGGACAGGGGAGGGAGAAATGCCTGGTGACGGTAAAACTGTACAGTTCCAAGGGGCCGGCGTCTGATAATGGCGCGAGAAAGCCAGCGCCCTTTATTAAGTCATTTTATATTTGTTCAGAGGGGGCTGATGCAATATCATGCGTGCCAGGAAAAAAAAAGGTGCGTCCAACTCGGACGCACGGTTTTTGAACGCGCCGCACATCCCCTCTCTTGGGCGCCTCGATCTAATAGTCTGATGAGCTGGCGCACAGCCACTTCCCTGGGCACTCGATGGCATGGACGCCCACATTATCCATTGCGTGTCCGTGCCATGGCGTGCCCAGGAGAAGTGGCTGCGCGCAGGTAAATAATACGGACAGTCAATTTTTCTGAGCATCCGCTTTCCTAACCGGTGCACAGCTACGGGTTAGGAAAACGGACACTCGTAAATTCAGGGGGTTTTTTTCCTAAGCTGGCCGCTGTCGAGTTTTTTTTCGTTGCTGCTTTCTGTGGTTCTTCCTGCTTAGTTTAGCAACAATATTAAGTAGGAGGAACCACAAAAAAAAACCCTGTAGTTTTTGCTCTTCTGAGCATGGCTTGGGGTGCCTCAAAACTTAACGCCAGCTCTGGGCTGGCGTTAATTTTTGAGTGTTAAAATGTGCGCACCAGCTGCGCATTTTTTTCTTTTTTTAAAATCAGGGTGCTAGCCAATAGCCTCATTAACATGGCATTTGCATGTGATGAGCGCTATTAGCTACGTGCCGGTATGGACGCGTGTTTTGGATGCACATATCCCGCTATTACATTGGGCGTACGTCTTAGCGCGTCCAACCGCGCGTTTACCGGTGCACTGAGCTCAGCGCCCGATATTGCATCGGCCTCAAAGTGTTTTGTCTTAATGTCAAAGGTTTTGTCACCCTTTGCACTTCTGAAGTTCCCTTTAAGGGGCCGTTGCAATAAGGTGCGTTCAGCATAGTTTTTAGCCTCCGTTGTGTGCGCACATTTTTTCTGCACAAATGTTACTCCTGATGCAACAAGGAGTTTTGCACTCAGAAAATGTGAATGTGAAACTGTGCATCCTGCTTTGCGCCCCTGCATGAAAATTCCAGGCCTTAACTATAACCGCCCATCTCTGCACCTTTTACCCAGTGCAGACAGGTGCCCTGACTGAACTCAAGTTTTCTTACAGGCCGATTCAGTAAAAGTTGCGCGCGATTCAGGAAGGAACAACATGCAAATGAGGGCCTGCAGTAAAAGGAGGCACTAAGGACACTAGCGCATCCCTAGCGCCTCCTTTTTGACAAAAGCTGCGGCTGTCAGCGGGTTTGACAGCAGACGCTCAATTTTACCGGCGTCAGTTTTTCAAACCTGCTGACAGCTACGGGTTTGGAAAATGGACACCGACAAAATTGAGTGTCCGTCTTTCAACCTGCAGGCCGCGGGCAGATTTAAAAAATATTTTTTTTAATTTGTACTTTTTTTTTACTTTTGGGGCAGGCGTTAATTTCTGAAAGTAAAATGTGCGGCTTGGCTGCACATTTAGCTTTCTGAATCATGCAGGGAATACCTAATAGCGCCCGCAACATGTATTTGCATGTTGCGGGCGCTATTAGGTTTGGGGGAGTTGGCCGTGGCGCACTATTACCCCTTACTGTATAAGGGGTAAAATAGCGCGTCAAAAACACGCGGCCAAACGCGGGCTAACAGTACTTTCCGCCAGAGCGCACTGTGCTGTATCAGCCTGAATGTGCTAGAAATGTTACTCTTGGTCAGAGGTGAAGTAAAGTTTCCAGTTCTTGTGTCAGTCAATCAGGCCGATGCAATGCCGGGTTCTGGCTGCAGCGCACGACTCAACCCGCGATTGGACGTGCGTTTTGGACATGCGTCCATAACCCCTGATGCAAAACCGGGGTTAGCGCATCCAGATTACGCATGCAGGTCGCGTGTGCAGGTAATATTGCTCATGGACATGCAAATGCATGTTGATGAGGCTATTATCTATTCCCCCCCGCCGATGCCAAAAAAAAAAAGTGCACCCACCGGGCACAGTTTTACTCACCAAAATGAACACCTGCTCGGGGCAGGCGTTAATTTTCACAAGTAACTTAAAAGTGTACAGAAAAGCAGAAAATACTGCTTTTCTGTACATCTCCGACTTAATATCGTGTCGAAATTAAGTAGGAGGAACTAAAAAATTAGAATGTCCTAAAAAAAAAAAAAAAAAAGGGCGCTGGCGGTCAGGTTAGGAAAAGGGATGCTCAATTAACGAGCGTCCTTTTTCCTAAGCTGTGGCTGTGCCACGGGTTAGGTAACTGGACGCTCTGTAACCGGCTGACGGCCACCTCTTCCGGGCGCCCACTGCCGAGGAGGCTCTAGGGGCGCATAATTCCCCCTAGCGCCTCCTTTTTACCATGGCAGTCCGTTTGCTTTTTTGCATTGGGCGCCCTGGAGAGGTGGATTGGCGCGCGTTAAGGTGCCTGTTTATCGCGCGCCAATATTGCATCGGCCCGTATGTGCAGAAACTGAAGTGCTGACACTGAGCCCTGTACATTTTTGGGTGCAGAAATCATATTTTATGGGCACAATTCATTGTTTGTGCATAAAAGTGTGATGAGCACAAGTCTTGAGTTTTGCGCCCATAAATCACGTCTGAGAGACTCCCCGACTCCCCTGAGTTCAGCCTGTCCTGAGCGCACCTTTAACTCGGGCTTGTGTGCGCATTTTTCAGTCTGCGCACTTCAGCTCCCTGGGCATTAGTGTGACATTAGCGCCCTGCGTCGGGAGTTAAAAACCGTTATTAACCGGTGCGTTAAGAAACTGTGCACCGAATGTCAGTGCAGCTTTAAACCCACAGGAAATTGCATCGGCCTCCCCCGTACTCTGACTGTGAGGTCTCATGATCTTAAAGACCTCTATCATATCCCCCTTCAGCCGTCTCTTCTCCAAGCTGAACAGCCCTAACCTCTTCAGCCTTTCCTCATAGGGGAGCTGTTCCATCCCCTTTTATCATTTTGGTTGCCCTTTTCTGTACCTTCTCCATCGCAACTATAGCTATATGTTCTGGCAAAGCTTGCACTGTGCTAGCTTGCAGGATTCCTTCCCGTGCGGGTAGCCGAGGGAGCCTGTGATATGTTCTGGCACAGCTTGCATTGTGCTAGTTTGCAGGTTCTTTCCCGTGCGGGTAGCCGAGGGAGCCTGTGATATGTTCTGGCACAGTTTGCATTGTGCTAGCCTGCAGGGTTCCTTCCTGTGCGGGTAGCCGAGGGAGCCTGTGATATGTTCTGGCACAGCTTGCATTGTGCTAGTTTGCAGGTTCTTTCCCGTGCGGGTAGCCGAGGGAGCCTGTGATATGTTCTGGCACAGTTTGCATTGTGCTAGCCTGCAGGGTTCCTTCCCGTGCGGGTAGCCGAGGGAGCCTGTGATATGTTCTGGCACAGTTTGCATTGTGCTAGCCTGCAGGGTTCCTTCCTGTGCGGGTAGCCGAGGGTGCCTTTGTTATGTTCTGGCACAGCTTGCATTGTGCTAGCCTGCAGGGTTCCTTCCCGTGCGGGTAGCCGAGGGAGCCTGTAATATGTTCTGGCACAGTTTGCATTGTGCTAGCCTGCAGGGTTCCTTCCCGTGCGGGTAGCCGAGGGAAGCCTGTAATATGTTCTGGCACAGCTTGCATTGTGCTAGCCTGCAGGGTTCCTTCCCGTGCGGGTAACCGAGGGAGCCTGTAATATGTTCTGGCACAGCTTGCATTGTTCTAGCTTGCCAGGGTTTTTGTGCTATTTTTTTCTCTTTGGGGTTCTGCTTGAAGCCTATTAAATTTTTGTTTCAGGCTAGTTTGTTGCCAGAAGGTCTAAACTGGGAAAGGGGGTATGCTGTCATTTTTGAAACAGCATGAAAACAATAGTTGTTACTTTGTCTTGTTTTCCATCCAAAATGACACAAAAGCTATTGAAGTAGCTTTTGAAATTTGTTTTTCCAGCTCACAGTTTGCAAAGTTTAGTAAAGTCTGCACATGTATAAATATTATATGCACTAAAATGAAACAAATGAATACATGGGGGACAAAATGATAAATGACATAAAACCAAAATCATATGACGTCGTGAAACACGTTTTTGTGCACGCACACTCCCTAGAACAGGGAATATTTCTTTCTTTCGGTATAGAAATTTGCATATGGTTCTGTCTCTTAACTAATGGCATAAGAGTTTTAAAAATGCTTAGTGACATCATTATGCACTTCAGTCTCCCAGAAATTTCTACCGAACGGGCAGGCCTGTCCTCCTCTCCCTCAGGAAGGGAAAAGAAACGGGGATATTCTAAGTGTCCTGAAACCTGGAGCCAGGGATCACTGGGTGCTCTGTAGGCTGGGGCAGAAATTGGAGGAATGGTTGCAAAGTTATTAGTAGGGTCAGACAGATCACACAGACATGATTTTATAAGATTGGCTTCCTTGTAGGAAACTATACTGAAAAAAAAAAACCAAAACGAAATGAAAATGCTTCACAGTCTGAAAAGGGAACCTGTCACTGTGAGCCAAATCGGAGCCCATCCCCAACGCTGCCCATCAGTCCGCTGGTTCAGATATGTGGTCCATGCTGCCTTCGCCCTCTCTGCCTGCTTTTCCCGCTGAGCCTCGGGGAGAGTTCACTGTGCACGGAAAGGGTTATCAGTAGTCCCCGAAAGAGCTTCGTGGAGCAGCCTGGAGGTCTGGCAGTGGCTGTCTATCCAGCCACAGTGCTGGAGCCGCCACGTGACCCAGCTTCCATAAAGAGACTTTTTTAGCTTTCTGGTTTGTGAACTTATATTTCAGTGCGCTTTGGTGGCTGTAGTCCCACCTCTTCCATTCGAAATCAGCACCATAGAATGCAAGGTGTCCGAAAAGCCAGAATGGGTCTCTGGTCCCCCTCTGGATCCTGAATTACTTGGCAAAATCTGTGGGGGGTTTTTTTTTTTGGTATGGCTCTGCACCATTCTGCATTTCTCACATCTGAAAAAGAACACCAAGAACAATTATGATTTTCTGCTGACTCAATCGTTGACCATGAAGATAAGAGTCATGAAAATAGAGGTTAACAAAGAAAAGGAAAACCAAAATCTGTAAGGTGATAGCCTTGTTATGGGACTACCTTAATTCCTAAGCTTGACTAGCTTGCATGAGCTGATATTCCCTTCTTCAGCCCAGAACAGAATGAGCAAAAGATAACCTTGGAAAATATTCAGGGAATTGTAAAAAGCATTCCAGTGATGGGGGGGGGGAGGGGATTGATGGGTGATCAGAAGTTGACAAGCGGTAGAATTCTATGGCTCATAATGAGTTAAGAAACCTAAGGTACGAGTCACAGAACCATAGGAACATGACAGCAGAAAAATACCACGTACACCTGTCTTCTCTGCCCATCCACAGCAACTACTCAGTCCTGCAATCCCTTCCCTCCCTCAGAGGCCCTCTGCGTGTCTCCCGTGCTGTCTTGAATCCAGATGCTGTCCTCGATATCTTCAGCTTCACAGGGAGGCTGTTCCGTGCATCCGCTATCCTCTCTGCAAAGAGCGTGTCTGGTCACATTAACTTCAGAAGTCCTACGTGCCTGGATTGCACTAAATTTTTCCTTCAGTTACCCTAAGCATAAGGTCATAGATGCAGTGGTCTGCTTTCACAATGTGTTCCCCCCCACTGGTCTTTGTGCTGATTAAACTTCATTTCTGTGCATTCTGGCACCTGCACTGCTTTAGAAGGGGTTAATTTCGTGACCCAGGGGGGCTTCCATGGGCTTTGCTCGAGATTAAAGCATCTGATCTTTTGCACTGAGAGGAGCCCTGAGGGTACTGGAGTGAAACATACGCAACAGGCCCAGGGTAAGAGGGGAAGGGGTGGCAATGTCTGCTTTCGGCGCACGTTGTGGAAGAAATAGCCCGGAGAATTCTGGGGGCAGCGCAGAGCCCCCCCCCCCCCCCCCGTCTTTCTTAAAATGATCTCCCCTGAAGATGGGTGTCCTGGGCCGAGCGGCTTCATGAGCTGGAGACTTTGATGGTAGAGCTGTTTCAGAACATTTGGCCGACGCCGTCTTTGTTTTAGAATTTCACTTCCTTCTGTTCTTAACTGCCCAGGAAAGGGGCCGATGCAATAAAAAACACGCTGAAAGCGGGCGCTGAGTGTTCGGCGCCCGCTTTCCTAACGCGCCCCCCCCAGGCACCCCTCCTGGGGGCGCCATGCAATATCTAAATTAGGGGTCGCGTTGTCAAGGAGGCGCTAGGGCAATTGCACACCCCCTAGCGCCTCCTTGACCGCGGGAGCCCGCGAGCGGTCAGCTGTCCTCGGCGTCCGTCTTCCTAATCGGCGCACAGCCGGAGGTTCAGGAAACGGTGCTTGTTAACTAAGCACCGAACCCTGACCGCCGGCGCTTTTTTAAAAAAACTTTTTTTTAACTTTATTTTTTTTTTTTACCTTTAACAAAGTTTTCCTTTCTCCTACTTAATATCGCAACAATATTAAATGGGAGGATGTTCAGAAAAGCAGCATTTCTGCTTTTTCTGTACATCGTTTGAGAGCGCTCAGCAATTAACCCCCGCTCTAGGCAGGCGTTCATTTTTTGAGCGTAAAATGTGCGTTTAGATGCACTTTTTTTTTGTTGGCATTGCGGATGGTTAACTAATAGCCTCATCAACATGCATTTGCATGTGATGAGCGCTATTAGTTTCGACGTGCGTTGTGTAGGCGCTAATCCCCTTATCGCACTCGGCTGAGCGCACTGTATTGCATCGGCCCTCAATAACCTCTTTCTTTGCTTTCGTAATCTGCTACAGAAAAAATCATTTAGTTGTATTGGCAATAAAATTCATAGCCGTTTCTGCCCCCTTCCCAGAATTGCATTAAAGCTGAGCTCGTGTAGTATAAAAATTGGCTAAGTTACCTGCACTCTGAGAATACATTGGAGCTGGTGCATGTGCACCCACGGGGAGGCAGTGCTGGAGGTGGGGAGGAGGGATAGGAGGACTTCAGAGAATAATAGTGTGGAGAGGGAGGGGAAGGAGGGGAGGTTTGTGGTAAGGGACGTAGAGAAGTGGGGAATGTTGCTGTAAGTAGTAAATTGCACATAACCCTGTCAAATAACCGCTTGGCAGCCATACAGAGTTTAACATGAATTACGTTTAATGCTTCTGGTTTTGGTGGGATTCATTTTAAATACTTTGCATGCAAGAACCTCATAATAAATGCTGCAAACCTTTTTAAGAATAGCGCCAGAAGACTCGGCGCTGGAAATCGAGGGCAGAGCCGCTCTGAGCTGGTTGGTGAATGTGTTAGCTTGGCGTCTACGGGTACCCACGGTCCTCATAGCGCTACCCCCTGCACAGCCTCTCGCTCGCGGGGGACTGTCTGGGTGTGAAGTGCATGGTAAGCATAACATGGGAGCTGAATTTAAGTGGCTTTAGCTATTTTTAAAAAAAAAAAGTTACTTTTTTTTTCTTTTTTGTATTTGGAGCTTGTTTAAGGATTTTCAAAGTTTTTTACACAGGTAAATAGTAGGGATGTGCATTGTCTAGGACAAATTAGACAATTACAACAAAATTGTCTAATTTGTCCTGTTTCGGCCCTTCTGAAAAACAAAGGAAATTTCCCCCGAAATTTCAGGAAGTTTCGTTTTTCGGGGTTAGTGCGCACTAACCCCGAAATTTGGGGCGGCAGAAAAAAAAAAGGCCCGAACTGCGGGAAACCGAAATTTCCTGCGACGGGCCGATAACGAAGGCCAAACAAAAGGGTCAGCTGAAGCACATCTGTAGTAAATAGGGATTTAGCAGCATATATTGGCCATCCGAAAATGACTCTCCCTGACAAAGCTAAAAATGTGCTAGTCCGTTCACGACTTGCATGCTTTGGCCTGCGTTGAGTGAAGGCATCCCCAGAGGTGTGCTTGGGACTCATCAATTACTTTTTCAGCCCGACTTGTTTTGTATTTCATTGAAAAATTTCCTGTGCGGAAAGCAGGCACCAGTGCACCTATGACGTGTTTGGAAGGGAAAGTACGCCTGGCGCAGAGTTTACAGATAAAATGTCCCCCTCTCCTCCACACTCTTCGCCCAGTGTCTCGCACTGGGCGAAGAGTTTCCCCTGTGCAAACTTTCATGCCTCTGTGCTTTGATTGCCCTTTTCTTATGACAGTGGCTTGGAACGGGAGCAGTATTCTTGGTGCATGCATTAGATATATGTTTATTTTAAAATGCCAAGATCTTTATTGGATCCCAGAAAACTGAGGATGTATCTTTCTTGGGGCAGTTTTGATGCTGCCTGCGGAGCTTCCCTTTGATGATGGCTCGTGCATGCTGGGTGCTTTCGTACTGCATTGAAGCAGGTGCCAAGTACTTGTGGTGATATGAAAATGCAATTGCCGTGCACACTTTTTCTCCCCGATCTAACTCTGCCCCATTTTTCCACTCATAGGCAAAAGCGTATTTTCTGTGAAACGGCGCGCATATTTCTGCATGAAGTAAGAGCAGGTGGGGGAGGGAGGAAGCAATATCTAAACTGCATTTTACACACGTAAACATGCGTTGACCCATGTAAAAACGTTAGGTCTGTCCTCCAGCTGACAGTGACTGCAGATTCTGTACGGGAGTCCATTCCTTTTATTGGATCGGACAGTAGTTGACAGCTGTATGATGATGAACGTGTTTGTGGAGAGCGAGTATGAGAAGGTAGATTTATGAATAGATGGGGGGGGGGGGTATTGCACAGGTAGGAGGTGAGAAATGGACAAAGGAAAGAAAGCATGTTGTCGTGTGATCTGTGTTCAGGGCCAGTGTGCCCTTTAGGCATACTAGGTGGTTGCCTAGAGCAGCAAAATTTTGGGGGTGGCAAAATCCTGCCAGCATGAAGCCCAGAGGGGTGCTGGCACTAGAACCAGAAGGGAGGCTTGTGCTGGAGTCACTGCCTCCGGTACGTGGAAATCCAGTGCTGGAGTGCATGAGAGGCTTCTAAGAAAACTAAAAAGTCATGGGATAGGAGGCGATGTCCTTTCGTGGATTACAAACTGGTTAAAAGACAGGAAATAGAGCGTAGGATTAAATGGTCAATTTTCTCAGAGGAAAAGGGTAAACAGTGGAGTGCCTCAGGGATCTGTACTTGGACCGGTGCTTCTCAATCTATTTCTAAATGATCTGGAAAGAAATACAAGTGAGGTAATCAGATCTGTAGATGACACAAAATTACTTAGAGTAGTTAAATCACAAGCTGATTGTGATAAATTGCAGGAAGATCTTGTGAGGCTGGAAGATTGGGCATTCAAATGGCAGATGAAATTTAATGTGGATAAGTGCAAGGTGTTGCATATAGGGAAAAATAACCCTTGCTGTAGTTAGACAATGTTAGGTTCCATATTAGGCGCTACCACCCAGGAAAAAGATCTAGGCATCATAGTGGATAATACATTAAAATCGTCAGCTCAGTGTGCTGCAGCAATCAAAAAAGCAAACAGAATGTTAGGAATTATTAGGAATGGAATGGTTAATAAAACGTAAAATGTCATAATGCCTCTGTATTGCTCCATGGTGAGACCGCACCTTGAATTCTGTGTACAATTCTGGTCCCCGCATCTCAAAAAAGATATAGTTGCGATGGAGAAGGTACAGAGAAGGGCAACCAAAATGATAAAGGGGATGGAACAGCTCCCTATGAGGAAAGGCTGAAGAGGTTAGGTTTTTTCATCTTGGAGAAGAGACAGCTGAGGGGGGGATATGATAGAGATGTTTAAAATCATGAGAGGTCTTGAACGAGTAGATGTGAATCGGTTATTTACTCTTTCGGATAGTAGAAAGACTAGGGGGCACTCCATGAAGTTAGCATGGGGCACATTAAAACTAATCGGAGAAAGTTCTTTTTTACTCAACGCACAATTAAACTCTGAAATTTGTTGTTAGAGGATGTGGTTAGTGCAGTTAGTGTAGCTGGGTTCAAAAAAGGTTTGGATAGATTCTTGGAGGAGAGGTCCATGGATTGCTATTGATCGAGTTGACTTGAGGAATAGCCACTGCTATTGCTGGCATCAGTAGTATGGGATCTTCTTGGTGTTTGGGTAATTGCCAGGTTCTTATGGCCTGGATTGGCCACTGTTGGAAACAGGATGCTGGGCTTGATGGACCCTTGGTCTGACCCAGCATGGCAATTTCTTATGTTTTTATGCCTAAGGCGCCAAATAGTTTTGCACCAGCCCTGTCTGTGTATACACCCTACAGTGAGTTTATTCAGAGTGAAAGTGCTAATAGGAAGGATGTATGCAGTGTGTGTTTGTATTTTGGCCTGCCTCACTGTCCTCCTCACCTGAGCTTCACGCCCAGTTGGATCCTGCACCTACCCTGATCCCTGCCATTTACTACAAGGGCGGAGGGCAGTGGAAGGTCTGAATCTGAGGTGCCATGGGCTTTCATTCATTACTGTTGGGGGATTTTACTTTTTTTTTACCTGACTAGGCCTTACCTTCCTCCTTCCTTAAACCAGCCATGGCGGCCTTGGCTTCCTGACAGCAGAGATCCGTGCCTGCCAAAGAGCAACGTGAGCTCCGGAAACGAGTCTTTTCGGACACACTCCGTTGTTACTTTTTTTTTTTCCTTGACATTCTTCTCCGCATCAACTTTTCTTTTTGGTGTTTTACTTCAACGGCTGCAGCGTTCAGCAGTTTTTCTGGAAACACTGAGCAGGCACTGACCTCACTCTTAGCTCACTGTGCCCGGACTTGCTGAACGCCATAGAAGCTCTTGAGAGCTTGTCTGGGCTCTTGGTTTAACGCTGGTATTTTTTTTGGACTCTTATTAGGAATAACCCTGAAATAATGACGAGCGGTAGCTTTTGAGAGATCTGGGTTGTTTCTTCAGATGGAGGTTCAATGAAAAGCAACTTGCAAAAAACATCCATTTTTTCTGTCATGCCAAGGAACTAAGTTTATCTTGGTGTCTGTGGGAAAGGTGTTTACTCCAGAGGGTCCAAAGTGTGCTAAGCAACAGGGAAAAGGCATCGCCTGCAGTTTATTTTCTTGCAAAAAATATCCCCCACACACACTGTTACCTCTCTTGATGATCAACATTTTTATTTTTTAAATTGTTGCTTGCCCTTTGCACGACGGTATCATCCTCCTATACTCACCATCAAATCTCTCCTAGGTGATATTTTTTTTTCTCTGAGATGCTGGCAGTGATCCTCCCCAATCCTCAGCTAGCCCTGCTCGAATCAGCTGTGGTTCTCGGGTCGCTCAGGTTAGATGTCACCCAGATGATCGGAGCTGCTTGTCGCAGAACGCTGAATTGTGCAGGAGTGACAGGGGGTGGGGGTGGGGGGGGGGGTGTGTGCTTCCATGTTGCCGCGTGGAAGACTACGTGGGGGGGGGGGGTGTGTGTGTCAGCTCGCTATTTATTTATTATTTGATTTATATTCCGCCTTTCGGCCGTTTCAGAGCAGCTTACATTCCGGTACTGAAGCTACGTCCCTGTCCCCAGAGGGCTCACAGTACCCGAGGCAATGGAGGGTGAAGCGACGTGCCCAAGGTCACAAGGAGCAGCAGTGGGATTTGCACCCTGGCTTCCCTGGTTCTCAGCCTGCTGCTCGAGCCACTAGGCTACTTCTCCACTCCCTATCGCCTGCCTCCCACCCATCTGCCCCCCTGGTGATGTGGGAGGCCAGTGAATTGTGGGAGTCTGTGTGTGTGTGTGTGTGGCACCCTCTGTTAGGGCCGGTGCAAGGGTAGTAGTTGCCCTAGACAAAGCTTACAGCCTTTAGTTCCTCCTTCTCTCCCCTTCCCACACTCTCTCATACACATACACACTCATACCATACACACAGAAAGACAGACACCCTCTTGTGCACACACACAAGTGCCCTCTCATATACACACCAAGAGACAGGCAGCCTCTCACTCACACACACACACACACACACACACAGACATTCTATCATGTACAGACTCTCTCACACAGGTACTCACTCATACAGGTCCAATTTCTTGCCTTTTCACACACATACACACACACGCACACACATATGCACACAGACACACGCACACACATACACACTTTGGACCCTCCATCACAGGACCTCTTTATCCATCGTTGGATCATCCTTTTGTTAGCAGGAACCCTGCCAGCGCAGCACGATTTGGATCTTCGTTTGCTGGCGGGGAGTGGGAAACCTGCCAGCACGTCACTGCTCTGCTCTTCCGCAGGGACCTTCCTTTTGCTGGTACAGCAGGGATATTGGGGTGCTTAAGTATAGCGCTTGCCTAGGTCATGTGACATTACTTGACGCTTCCTTATTGGGTGTGTTTTTTTAGAAAAGTTCTTTTTTTTTTTTGCAAACAAGATCTTGGATTAGAATTGCATGTCCCCTTTCGTTTTGTTGATATCAGGGTTTCCTGCTCACAGTAACCTATTTTTTTTCTGACATTTATAATACACTTGGGATTGTTAGATGCCATTGAAAAGGCATAAAAATAGACTCGGCATACATTCTTATAGATAAAAACCCTTCTTGTATCCATTCTGCAGGCCGAGTAAGGTTTTTGGATTGTGCGAGTTGTAGAGCTGTGCCTGGATGGGTGAGATTTCTAGCTGAGGAGAAATGAATGTTGCACAGCTAGAAAAATTGATTACATTTTAGCACAGTTAACCAGATTTTTAAATCAGATGTTTATTTGTAGGTGTTTAAATTGATTTTATTGCACTGTAGGAAACTGTGGAATATTACTCCATAGGATGCCTGGGCAGACTGAGCTTCAGGAAATGCCAGGTTTGGTTTTCTTTTCAAGGAGGAAACTTTACTTAAGATCCTTTCCTTTCAAATGGGCCGATACAGTAAAAATCACGGGAGAGAGCGGGCGATTCAGTACATTAGTTTATTTAAATTAGGGCCCGCAGTAAAAGAGGCGCTAGGGACACTAGCGCATCCCTAGCGCCTCTTTTTGGACAGGAGCGGCGGCTGTCAGCGGGTTTGACAGCCGACGCTCAATTTTGCCGGCGTTGGTTCTCGAGCCCGCTGACAGCCACGGGTTCGGAAACCAGACGCCGGCAATATTGAGCGTCCGGTTTTCAACCCGCGAGCTGCAGGCCCATTTTTAATTTTTTTTTTTTTAATTTTTAACTATTTCTAACTTTTGGGACCTCCGACTTAATATTGCCATGATATTAATTCGGAGGGTGTACAGAAAAGCAGTTTTTACTGCTTTTATGTGCACTTTCTCGGTGCCGAGAGAAATTAACGCCTACCTTTGAGTAGGCGCTAATTTCTGAAAGTAAAATGTGGGTCTTGGCTGCACATTTTACTTTCTGAATCGCGCGGGCATAACTAATAGGGCCATCAACATGCATTTGCATGTGGCGGGCGCTATTAGTTTCGGGGGGTTGGATGCGTGTTTTCGGCGCGCTATTCCCCTTACGTGAATAAGGGGAAAACGCGCGTCCAAATGTATCGGCCTGTATGAGAGGTGGGTAATCAGTAGCAGGACACCTCTGGGTTTGGAACAGCAGTGATAGAAAATGAGACTTTTCTTGTCTGTGTGGGGTTTTTTTTTTTTTTGTGGGGTTGCGATTGTGGCGTGGAGATGGACTTGCCGTCTGGCGAAGGAAGGAGCCTGACGTCAGCTGCTCGCTTTGCTGTAGCAAGCTCGCGGAGCCATGGCAACGGCTGTTGGTTTGAATACGTGCTGCTCCTTTCCTAGCTGACTGGACGTGGCTAGCAAGATTTACAGGCTGACTTCTCTCTACTGTGGCCCGCGTTGGCCAGCCGGCCCTCGGCAGTGTTGTCCACCGCTCCTCCCGACCAGGCCCGGATTGCTCGCCTGGTGGAGCCGGCAGCTGCCTAGGTGCGCCGCACTCTGTTCTGGCGGCGCTTTCTCACCAGCGTTGCTCGGGCCTGAGCAGCAGTGTCCCAGTGGACCCCGCCCCCCTTGAAAGGCGGGGGCAGACCGGCAATATTCGGAGTACTGTAAAACGGAATCGCTGCAGGCTCACCCCTGTGCCTTTGAAGTATGTGGCATGGCGGTCGGGGGTGCCGAAAGGTTGCTGCTGCTGCTGTTCAGGTTGCCTGGCGCACGTAAGCAAGTGTCAGTGGGACAGGAGGAGGTGGGGCTTGTCTGGAGGAAGTTTGCCCCACTACTCCTGCATTCTTGGAGGGGGACCTCCCTTCCCTTATGCCAGTGGGTGCTCAAGAAGTAAACCCGGGTCCCGTTCCTGGCACAGTCTCCCCCTCTCCTTCACAGTCTTTTGAGCCCGATGACTCCCCGAGTCTTTTGCAAGGTCAAGAGGAGGTGGACTGTTCATCTGATCAGTCTTGAGATCTACAGGATAAGGTGGGTGAGGTGGGAATATGTGAGGTTTCAGGTGGCCAAAATAGGGGCCTTTCCTCATGCTGCCCCACCTCGGTTATTTTCATCCTTTTCTAACTCACGGGCTCATTCTTTAAAACGTGATGGGCCGTTATCGCGGCAGTAACATTTAAACTAGAGGAAGGGTGGAGTTAGGGGGGAGTTTGGGCGGGGTTAAGGCTAATGAGGTGGCGGCATTGCTGCGGGCGATAATGTTTTGGACATTATCGCTGGCAGTAGTGTGGGAAATAGCACCGCCTTATGCCGTGGCGCTATGGGGGCGATATTCACAAGCTTAGGTCAAGGAACCAAATTTATATAATCTTAACTAATATGAACTTTTTGCTAAATGTATTCATCATAAACTTATGAGGTGAATAAGTGAAAACGTATTCTTATACATAGGCTAACACCCATAAACTCTTACCAGAGGGTTAGTCTATACTATTCAATCACTGCATACTAAAAACAGTTGGCAAAACTTGAAAAAATCAACTACTTAGTACAGCCTTCCTTAGCATGTATGCAGTCCATTACTATTACACATCCTCCTAGTTTCCCTATCACAAAGCCACTTATCCCTTTTGCACAGTATTTTACTGTTGCAGTCCTCTGAAAGGCTTCCTAAGGTTGGTCGGCACCACTGATAGAGTCAACTTGCAACACTGCTAAAGTTATCTGTGCAGTGAAACATCCATGTGATCTGTGTTACTTCGGCCACGCCAACCGTAAAGCACTGGCTCTCCCGTCACCATTTTGGTGTGGACCTTGTGCTTTATAGTGCTGGAAGGGGGTCACATTTTTATGTGGAGGGCGTATTGCCCAGGCTTTATTGTGAAGGGAACAAGTTTGGGGTTTTCTAGTGGCACACGGTGGTGAACCTGGGGGTTTGCATAGGGAAGGTGCGTGGCAGACCTTATGTTGAAGATTGATTGTTCTGATTGGCCAGCTCCTTTTGTTTATAAATTATCTATTGGTTATTTTGGATATTTGGGTCCCATCCGGAAGAGACGTACAAATGTGGCTTGAGTTATTGCAGTCCACTTTAAAGCAGCCCTGCAGGGAACAGTAAGTCAACGATGCATCTTACCTTTCCTGGATTTACTACAGGTATCTCCCAGTATATGTAGCTATTGATCAATTGAAAAGATTTTTAAAAGCACATTATTGAGAAATTGCTTAGAAAGTTTTGTGTTTTTAGTTCCATCTTTTTTGATATCAGCAATCTCGGGATTAAGGAACCCTTCCTCCCTGCAGAGAACAGAGAAGAACACTGTCAACAGCCGCCTCTCTATATGTGCAAAAGAGATAAGCGTCTTTGTGATATGTTTAGGGAAACTAGGCAGACTGTAAAAGTAATTCACTGTATAAATCAGGGCTGAGTCATGAGGCATATACTAAGGAAGGTCGTACTAACAATGTACCACGCTGAAGATAAAATGTTTTTGAAACTCTTTGGAGAGTATGTTCACCTTGAGAAGGTTTTAATTCAGTCATTGTACATATAGGGCTGGATTTTCAAAGCTCTACTTACGTAAATCCAGTGGATTTATGTGCGCTGGGCCTATTTTATAAAGGCCCAGCAACGCGCCTTTATAAAATGGTGCGGTGACTGTTTTCAGCGAGGCCAGATCAGATTGAAGTAGCCAAGTCATATCTTCCAGGCACTTTGACTGATTCAGCTTTTTCCATAATGTAACTTCCCCATGTCTGGGAGACGTGGACTGGTCACAGTAGCAGTGAGTAGAAATTACTGTTGGGGGAGAGGAGCTCTTCCATAGAAGTTTATTCTGATCATGGAAATCGCAGCATATGCACTCAGGGTAGAAGAGCTGCCATGTAATATCAGTATTGTCCTCTCCCTTCCCTATAGAAAGAGACAGCTTAACTTTGCCTGGAAATGCTCCTCTTGCTGGCCAGGGATGCTGACAGGGAGAGAGTTCCAGCTGCTTCTCACTAGTGACACCTGCTGGCTGGAACTGAGATGCACACATATCAGGTTCTGGAGGGAATTGTGCTCCGAGGCTCCTGGCCAAGGACCATCACTAATTTGACTGAGCTACATAGAAACATAGAAATGACGGCAGAAGAAGACCAAACGGCCCATCCAATCTGCCCAGCAAGCGTTCGCACTTTTTTTTTCTCTCTCTCATACTTATCTGTTACTCTTGGCTCTTAGTAACCTTTTTTATTCTATTTCCCTTCCACCCCCGCCATTAATATAGAGAGCAGTGTTGGAACTGCATCTAAGTGAAATAGCTTAATTAGTTAGGGGTATTAACCACTGCAATAAGCAAGCTACACCCATGCTTATCTGTTTATCCAGAGTATGTAATTCAGTCCTTGTTGGTTGTTGCATGAATATAGATCCACGTTTCTTCATTCCCCCCTGCCGTTGAAGCAGAGAGCTATGTTGGCTATGCATTGAAAGTGAAGTATCAGTCTTGTTCCCCTGCCGTTGAAGCAGAGGGCTATGCTGGATATGCATTGAAAGTGCAGTGTCAGTCTTTCTCTCTTGCCATTGAAGCAGAGAGCTATGCTGGATATGCATTGAAAGTGAAGTATCAGGCTTATTTGGTTTGGGGTAGTACCCGCCGTAACAAGCAAACTACTCCCTGCTTTTTTGTGAATGCAAATCCTTTTTTCCACATTTCCTCATTGCTGCTGAAGCTTAGAGCTTGGAGTCGCATTAACCGTGTGTATGTTTGTTGACTAAAAATAGGCAAAACACCATGCGTAGTTGGGAATGGAGGCTCAGGCGACAGTATCCCAAAGGAGGCCGGTGCCCTTTGAACTGGAAGCCTAAAGGGACATTGGAGAACTCCAGGCCAAAACAGCCAAATGACAAATGTAAGCATAGATTGCTGGAAACAAAGTGGATCCTTTCAATGATCTCTAGAAACACAGAAGATGCCAGCAGCTAAGGACCATTTGTGCTTGCCTACTGATCTGATCAGTTTTCCTAGATGTTTTACTTTATCCCTATGCTTCCATTTTGTATATTTTACTTATAAAAATTCCAAGATGATAAAAGCACAGTGATTTTCTGTGTTTTTGTGTTATAGATTGGTCTTTTATATGTTGATCATTTTTTGATTGTTTTATTCTTGGTTGATTATAATTTGTTTGTTAAGGCCGTGTTGATGTGATTTTTAACGGGTGGTCTCTGTTCCAAGCTGGTTTATAAGCAATGTAAATATATAACATTTTAAATTTATGTATTTAGTAGCCAACATTCAAATCTTCTTCTGAAAAGAGCAGTTGTTTAAACGAGGTGTTCTTATGCCTTCTCTTTCTAATTTGTCTCTAAAAAAACCTCATGACAACGATCTCTGCCTCTCTCCCATGCGGGGTGCGCTCAGGCACACCCCAGGCTTCACTGAGCCACAGAGCCCTGCGCTTATTACCTAGCAGCCCTGGGAGAGGGACCTTAGACTGACCCTTCTTCCAGCTCATGCCCTCAGTTCACGTCTTGAACAAACGGATTTTGGAAAAAATATATATTTAAACAAGAAGAAAGCATAGTTCTGACTGAATCTGATTCCGAGGGTTTTTCTTGTTTCGTTTAGTTAGCGTTCTTTGTCAGTGCTCCTTGTTACCGCCCGGCAGCAGTTTGCAGGTGACCGCGCCGGGCGGCGCAGTTTGCTGGATTCCTGCCGGTGTGGATCCACCGTTGTTGTGCCTGCTGCCTCTGGTTTGGTACCGCGTGGGACCGGTGAGGCTCGCTAACCTGTTTCTCCTTTGCCGGTGAATATTTAAGGTAGCGGTGCCCAACGTTTGTGGCTCTGGGATCCGGACTATCGGAGCTTGCACGCCCAGTGACTATTTGTCTCCCTCTGCCTGTATAATTTTAGCTGCCGTGACGTGAACAAACTGCCGGGCGGACAGTTGAGAGGTGCACGAGGCTGCCAAGGCTTGATTTCAAGGGAGACCACCAAACCAATCTCGCAGCTTCCAAAATGAATTTGGCTCCTCACATAGCTCACACACCCCTGAATGGCTAAAGTTGGATGGTTTTTGTTTTTTTGCTTTACCCTTTCTTACCCTGAATCTTTAACCATCTGATTGCCTTTTTTCATTGGTATCCCTGCGGGCTTTGTGCTTTACAGCAACAGATCAAACCACCTGTTTTCTCCCCCTCCTAGCAAAAAGATTGAAAACCAAATGTATCATCCCTATAATATGAAATACAAGCCGTTAACCCACAAAAATGGGCTAGATTACACTTTTTTTTTTTGGTTCGTTTTCGGAAACGGCACTTTTCTACACTTCTTCTCCCTCACTTCCCCTTCCCCTCGCTCATTCACCTCGGTCACTCACCCCCCTTCCTCCACTCACCTCCCTTCCCTGCCCCCACTCAAACTCCCTTCCCTCAATCTTACTCACCCTCTTTCTCCCACTGCCTCCCTCCCCTCTCACTGAAACCCCCTTCCCTCACTCTCACCTCCCCTCCTCATTCTCACTCCCACTCCCTCCCCTTCCCTCCTCAGTCACTCCCCACCGTCTCCCAATCCCGTCCCTCTCTTTCATCCCCTCCCGTCCCTTCTTAGTCACTACGCTATGTGACTCACTCCTTCCCCTGCGGCACGGCACGTTCGGTCAGAGCTCTCGACGTTCAGGCCGTCCCAACTCCCCCCTTCCCCGGCGGTGGTGGGATGGGCTCCGGCTGTTGTCGGTACGATCTCTCTGCCCCCCTTCCCAACTCCCTCCCCCCTTCCCCGGCGGCGGTGGGATGGGCTCCGGCTGTTGTTGGTCCGATCTCTCTGCCCCCCGTCCCAACTCCCTCCCCCTTCCCCGGCGGTGGTGGGATGGGCTCCGGCTGTTGTCGGTACGATCTCTCTGCCCCCCTTCCCAACTCCCTCCCCCCTTCCCCGGTGGCAATGGGACGGGCTTCGGCTGTTGTTGGTCCGATCTCTCTGCCCCCCGTCCCAACTCCCTCCCCCTTCTCCTGCGGCGGTGGGATGGGCTCCGGCGGTCGGATCTCTGTGCCTTGCGGCGTCAACTCATCACGTTGGCGAGAGATCTGTCGTCCGTGCATGTGCGGCCCGTTGGTGAGAGCTGCTGAGCCGCTCTGTACTGCGCATTCGCGGCACGTCGGTCCGGGCTCCCTTGTAGGTCTGATTCTACAAGGGCTGGCTTTTCAGAACCAGGAAACTTTATTGGCATGACAGTTTGTACGTGTCACCAAATTAATATGTAAAGTAGATAAACGGAGAAAGATATATAAAATAGCTCTGATGACAGTAAAATAAAATGATGTGGGCAGATGGCACAACAACAAGGACAATTTCCAGGGTCTGGCACTGTTCTTGATTGCCCTTGATTGTCAGACTTTCAAACATGAGCTCTTTCCCATGATGCCATTCCTGATGCAGGCTCTTCCTCTCTTTGGAGGGAAGGGAGGGGAGGGTTGCGTGTATGTGTCTTAAGATAGAGAACAAGAGTACTGATTCCTTCCCCAGCAATCCTGACCTTGCAGTGCTCTTAACGCCCTGATGCAGGGCAGCTTTTTTCTTGAAGGAGAAAGGGTTACCTATTTTTTTTTTTTTATCTAAAACAGGGCAAATAGCGTAAACCTTCAAGCAAAATGTGTGGCAGAGCAAGAAGCGCCGCTTGCAGTGTCAGGATCGGGTTGCCATGTTTTATTCAGTGAAGGGACGGTTTCTCGCTGTCCTCTGGACAAGGACAGAGGAGCAGGGCGGGGGGCCTGTGGGGATGGGGTTACAGCCAGCCAGAGGGCGGAGGGGGGGGGGGGGGGGGAAGATGCTAACCACAGAGTAATCTGACCTGCGGCTGGAAGAGGACTAGATGGATGCTTTACGTTCCTCCACTTCAGTGATACGTTTGCCCAGAAGAACTGAAGAACGAGGTTAAGAGTGATTTATTATGGGAGGAAACCAGAAATATTTGTAGTTGAAGCAGACTCTCTCTTTTCTTTTTTTTTAAAACTCAACAGGGTCTTCAGTACTTTACCTCCTTCAAAGAGCAGCTGTACTGAGAGCTACCCTTTTCCCAGATTAATTTGTATTATTGGTTTATTTATCTGTACATTCTTGAATCCCATAGTCTTCCAGTATATGGCAGTTGTTCAGTGGGAAACCTACAAGGATAATCAGTGAACATAAAAATCATACGTTTATAAAACAAACCTGATCGTTAAATCTCCCTTTTCTCTAAAAGACACAACAGTTTCTCTCCCTGTGGCTGAGCAAATAAAAAGGCTTTGAACTTTTTCCTGAAACTCAAATGGTTCATTTCTTCTCTCAAAGCTAAGGGTAGCGCGTTCCATAGTATTGGCCCTGCGAATGAGAAGCCTCTACTTCTAGTTTCTTGTAGCCAATAATCTCCCAGAGTTGGGATTACTAATTGATTTTGCCCTATGGGGCGAAGCTAACCCATTGGTATATATCGAACTAATAGCATCTTGAAACAGGAGGAAGTCTTGCCCTAAAAAGTTTTGTGAATAATGACCAATATTTTAAAATGGACTCTCTGCAGTACTGGCAGCCAGTGCCTTTCCTTCGGCTTTGGAGCAATGCTATCGTGAGTTCTGGTGCCTGTAATTATTCTAGTGCCTGCATGCTGTGAGAGCTGCAGGATGCAAAACATAATTTTGGGCACCCCTAAATAGAAAACATTACAGTTTTCTAATCTTGTTGAAGCCACTGTCCTTAAATCATTTGGAGAAACATAATACTGCAGTCGTCTGAGTAATTTCAGTTTTAAAAAGACAGCTTTGACAACTGCTTTTACCTGGAGCTTCACCATCATCCCTATCACCTCCTTATTAGCGGAAGAGGCAGCTGTCAGCGGGTCTGACAACCGTCGCTCAATTTTACCAGCATCTGTTTTCGAACCCGCTGACAGCCACGGGTTCA
Source organism: Rhinatrema bivittatum (assembly GCF_901001135.1). NCBI lineage: Eukaryota > Metazoa > Chordata > Amphibia > Gymnophiona > Rhinatrematidae > Rhinatrema > Rhinatrema bivittatum. Next base: position 549,845,770 of record NC_042617.1, read on the forward strand.
GAAAACGAACGCCGGCAAAATTGAGAGTATGTTTTTGAATCCCCCGACCGGCGGCAGATTTTGTTTTTATTTTTGGTTCCTCCGACTTAATAATGCTAGGATATTAAGTCGGAGGGTGTACAGAACGGAGAGCGCACCGATACAGAACGGTGCGCTTGGCTGCGTGCGCCGTTCTGTGTCGTCCTGTATGTTTGTCACTATAATTGTTCTCTACTTTACTTACACAAACTCGTGTAACGCCACACTTACTGAACTGTCCTGAAGCCCACATCCTGTTCACTGATTGTATGGAATGGCCGGTGTGACCTGCTGTGTATACCAGAACTGATATTCCAGCCTTGTGTCTTTCTTTGAACTCTCCAGCTGGAAAAACATATAGGGCCGGATTTTAAAAGCTCTACGCGCGTAAATCGCCTTACGCGCGCCGGGCCTATTTTATAAAGGCCCGGTGACACGCGTATAAGTCCCGGGGCTTGCAAAAAGGGGGGGGGGGGTCCGGGGGCAGGGCATGGGCGTGGCGGTCAGGGGCGGGGCCAGAGACCTCCGACACATCAGTCATTTGCCATTGTTGGAGGATCGCATGCCGTTAGGCTGCCGGCGTGCGTAACCTGCGTCTGCCTCCAGGCAGGCACAAAAAGTTTGATAAAAATTTTGGGGGAGGGGTTAGAGTAGGGCTGGGGGGGAAAGATTAGGGGAAGGGATGGGAAGGTTAGGTTAGGGGGAAAGGAAGTTCCCTTCCAGGCCATTTCGATTTTGGAGCGGCCTGTGAGGGAACGGGGGAAGTCCATGGGCGTCGGCGCGCGCAAGGGGGTGCACTAGTGTGCACCCCCTTGCGAGCACCGACCACCGATTTTATAACTTGCGCCTGCGCGCGCAAGTTATAAAATCAGGTGTACATGTGTACGCGCCAGGTAGCGCGCGCACATGTACACCTGATTTTATAACTTGCGCCTGCGCGCGCAAGTTATAAAATCGGTGGTCGGCGCGCGCAAGGGGGTGCACACTAGTGCAACATGGTGCGGCTCCAAAGGTTTAGACCCGCTCACCTGTGCACCTGACAAGTGCACCCAGCTCTGGTGTGGAGGTGGCAGTGGCTCTGGCCACTCTTGAACCTAAGGGGTGGCAAGTGCCAAGTTTTACGCCCTTGGGTAACCTGGCACCTGGGATTTTATATGCCCCTGAGTGAGTTGGGTAGTACTTTGAAACCTTGACAACTTGTACAAGTTTAGAAAGAAAAAGTGCAGATCTTTTGCTAGGAAAGATAGGACTCTGTCTTCAAGGGAGTTTTTTTCGCATACAGGGAATGGATGACTTTTTTTTGGACCCATAAGGTTTATGCACTTATTTATTTATTTTAAAATCTTATATTACGCTATATTTCCTAAAATAATTCAATGCGGATTACATATTACACTCATAAAATTTCAGCATCAAATTCCAACACGTCTTTTACATTATACACACATAAATTAAACAAACAACCAGCATGATATTCACCACATAAAATATCAACGTTGATATTTTAAAAGCTTCAGTAAAAATGGTTTTCAGAACTTTCCTAAAACTTTGTATCTCTTTCTCTTCTCGCAACTCAATAGGTAATGAATTCCACAGTACAGGCGCAGCATGTGAAAATGCACGGGACCTTGTCACTTCACACTTGTACGCCTTTGTAGCTGGAATGTTAAGTGGTGGAAATGGTTTTCTTCTGGTGACAAAGGCAAAATGGCCAAGGACAATGTGGATAAGAACAGAAATAATTGCCATGCTGGTTCAGACCAAGGGTCCATCAAGCCCAGCAACCTGTTTCCAAGTGGCCAATTCAGGCCACAAGAACCTGGCAATTACCCAAACACTAAGAAGATCCCAAGCTACTAATGCCAGTAATAGTAGAGGCCATTCCCTAAGTCAACTTGATTAATAGCCGTTAATTGACTTCTCCTCCTAGAACTTATCCAAACCTTTTTTAAACCCAGCTACACTAACTGCACTAACCACATACTCTGGCAACAAATACCAGAGCTTACTTGTGCGTTGAGTGAAAAATAATTTTCTCCGATTAGTCTTAAATGTGCTACTTGCTAACTTCATGGAGTGTCCCCTAGTCCTTCTATTATCTGAAAGTGTAAATAACCGATTCACATCTACTCGTTCAAGACCTCTCATGATTTTAAAGACCTCTAGCATATTCCCCTCAGCCGTCTCTTCTCCCAGCTGAACAGCCCTAACCTCTTCAGCCTTTCCTCATAGGGGAACTGTTCCATCCCTTTTATCATTTTGTTGCCCTTCTCTGTATCTTCTCCATCGTAACTATATCTTTTTTGAGATGCGGCGACCAGATTTGAACACATTATTCAAGGTGTGGTCTCACCATGGAGAGATACAAAGGCATTATGACATTTTCCATTTTATTAACCATTCCCTTCCTAATAATTCCTAACATTCTGTTTGCTTTTTTGACTGCTGCAGCACACTGAGCCGACAATTTCAAAGTATTATCCACTATGATTCCTAGATCTTTTTCCTGGGTGGTAGCTCCTAATATGGAACCTAACATCGTGTAACTACAGCAAGGGTTATTTTTCCCTATATGCAACACCTTGCACTTGTCCACATTAAATTTCATCTGCCATTTGGGTGCCTTGTCTTCCAGTCTCGCAAAGTCCTCTGTAATGTATCACAATCCGCCTGTGATTTAACTACTCTGAATAATTTTGTATCATCTGCAAATTTGATAACCTCACTTGTCATATTCATTTCCAGATCATATATATATATATATATTGAAAAGCACCGGTCCAAGTACAGATCCCTGAGGCACTCCACTGTTTACCCTTTTCCACTGAGAAAATTGACCATTTAATCCTACTCTCTGTTTCCTGTCTTTTAACCAGTTTGTAATCCACGAAAGAACATCGACTCCTATCCCATGACTTTTTAGTTTGTTTTTTTTTTAGAAGCCTCTCACGAGGGACTTTGTCAAACGCCTTTTGAAAATCAAAATACACTACATCTACCGGTTCACCTTTATCCAAATGTTTATTAACCCCTTCAAAAAAAATGAAGCAGATTTGTAAGGCAAGACTTCCCTTGGGTAAATCCATGTTGACTGTGTTCCATTAAACCATGTCTTTCTATATGCTCTTTGATTTTGATCTTTAAAATAGTTTTCACTATTTTTCCCGGCACTGACGTCAGGCTCACTGGTCTATAGTTTCCAGGATCGTCCCTGGAGCCCTTTTTAAATATTGGGTTACATTGGCCACCCTCTAGACTTCAGGTACAATGGATGATTTTAAAGATAGGTTACAAATTTTAACTAATAGATCAGAAATTTCATTTTTTAGTTCCTTCAGTACCCTAGGATGCATACCATCCAGTCGAGGTGATTTGCTACTCTTTAATTTGACAATCTGGCCTACTACATCTTCCATGTTCATAGTGATTTGGTTCAGTTCATCTGACTCTTCACCCTTGAAAACTATCTCCAGAGCTGGTATCTCACCAACATCCTCATTAGTAAACACAGAAGCAAAGAATTAATTTAGTCTTTCTGCAATGGCCTTATCTTCCCTAAGAGCCCCTTTAACCCCTCGGTCATCTAACGGTCCAACCAACTCCCTCACAAGTTTCTTGCTTCGGATATATTTTAAAAAGTTTTTATTATGAGTTTTTGCCTTTATGGCCAACTACATTTCAAATTCTCTGTTCGCCTGTCTTATCAATGTTTTACACTTAACTTGACATTGCTTACACTTTTTCCTGTTTTTTTCAGATGGATCCTTCTTCCAATTTTTGAAGGATGTTTTTTTGACTAAAATAGCCTCTTTCACCTCACCTTTTAACCATGAGAGTAATCATTTTGCTTTTCTTCCGCCTTTCTTAATACGTGGAATACATCTGGACTGCTCGTCTAGAATTGTATTTTTAAACAATGTCCATGCCTGTTGAACACTTTTAACCTTTTTAGCTGCACCTTTCAGTTTTTTCTAACTATTTTTCTCATTTTATTAAAGTTTTCCTTTTAAAATTTAGTGTTAGAGCTGTAGATTTACTTATTAAACTTATTAGTTTAAATTTGATCATGTTATGATCACTGTGCCAAGTGGCCTCACCACGCTACCTCTCTCACCAAACCTGCGTTCCACTAAGAACTAAATCTAAAATAGCTCCCTCTCTCGTTGGTTCCTGAACCAATTGCTCCATGAAGCAGTCATTTCATTACATCTAGGAACTTTGTCTCTAGCAAGTCCTGATGTTACATTTACCCAATCAATGTTAGGGTAATGAAATCTCCCATTATTACTGCAATAATGCCAAAATGGTTAGATTCCCTGATTTCTCTTGGCATTTTCATCATCTGTCTGACCATTTGCCAGGTGGACGGTAGTATACTCCTATCACTATACACTTACCCAACACACATGGGATTTCTACTCATATAGATTCTACTGAGCATTTAGTCTCTTGTATGATCTTTATCCTGTTGGGCACTATACCCTCCTGGACATAAAGTGCCACACCCCTCACCAAGTTGATCCTCCCTATCATTGTGATATAATTTGTACCCTGATATAGCACTGTCCCATTGGTTATCCTCCTTCCACCAGGTCTCTGTGATGCCAGTTATGTCAATCTTATCATTTACTGCTATACACTCTAACTCTCCCATTTTACGTTTTACACTTCCAATATTTGTAAAATTTCTAACCGCTCAATCATATATTTCTAATTGGTTTACAAAATACATTCATAATTCAATAAAAAGCTTGTAAAACATAAAACCTAAACATGACATACTTAAATGATCAACAAAATCAAAACTCACATAAAACCATCAAATAACGAATAAATACATCAAAAGTAGATAATAAAACAATATCAAACAGCCCCAACAAATGATAAATGACATATAACAGTAAAATAAATCGGCACCCTACTCGACATCCACACAGTGAGTCTTTCATTCATTCACCCAGAGAGTCAATCGATTTATCACTCAGTTACAGAAATCCAAAGTTCTTGAGTAATATCAGCTGCTTTACTACAATAATTATTTACAAAAGGCCTGATTAATTAATAATAGCCATTAATTTCTTCCTAAAGGTAGTCAGTGATGGATGATTCTTAATCTCCTCGGGCAACGAATTGCAAGATTGTGGTCCTGCTACTCCAAACATACATTCCCGGTATTCTGCCAGATCTATCAGTGTAACAGAAGGCATGTCTTAAGAGCTTTCCAAATGAAGAACGCAAAACTCTTTCAGATTGATATATTTCAAAACTATGTTAAAACACTTTGGGGCTAAACCATTAAGAGCTTTATAAATCATAGTTAAAACCTTAAAGCTAATCCCGTACTCAACAGGAAGCCAATGTAGTTTCTCTAAAGCTGGAGGAAACAGGCTCTGTAAGTGAAAATCCAGTGATTAAACGCGTGGCTGTGTTCTGAAAGAATTGTAAGGGTTTTAAAGTAGATTGAGGTAACCCTAGCAATAAAGGAATTGCAGTAGTGCAAGGGGTGGAATTACCAAAGCTTGAATTACCATTTTCAAATCGGTGCTGTCTAAAAAAGGTTTCATATCCCGTAACATACATTAAGTTTTAGAAATGATTTTTCTCCCTGTTCCTAACATGTGGCTGCATCAACGATGAAGATCCCAACACAGAGAAAACAGGAAAATGAACCCCGCTAAAAAGCATATGTAATGGAATGTGCCTTTTTTTTTAAATGTAAAGCTAATTTGTTGGCAGAAAGCCAATCATTCATAACAGTTCCCGCCCCCTAGGTGAACTCCACAGCATCACAAGGCCATGGTTCGATCCTGGTTTTAGTGCAGAGCGAGGTCCTGAAGCCCTCCCAGTGATTGCCGGCTGTTATATATTACATTGCAAAATGGAGCAGACCTCTCAGTAGCAAAGAGAAAGCAGCACAAGAAACGAGATTTAGAAAGGAATAAAGGAAGATGGATGGGAAGGCTTAGACAGAGACTATGGGCCTGATTCATCGAGCTGTTTGTTTCTTACAGACAAAAGAATGGGAGAAAATCCTCAGAGTATTAGGCCTGCGGTATTTAGATATATTTCTTTTTAGAGGAGTTAACTTTTTTCCAGCATAAGAATATCCCACACTCTTTTTTTTTTTTTTTTTTTTAAACAGTACTGGTTTTCTGATAACTTTTTTATTTTTTATATTGAGAATAATGAATTGCTTATACAGTCAGGACATTACAAATGTCTGAGCCAAAACAAAACCCTAAACCAGCCACCACACTGTTGGTGTTTTGTTCTGGTTTGTACGTCTGCCCCATTCTTCTCACAAAGACTTGGAGCGGCTTACAGGCATGATATTAATAACATGCAATAACATTTTAAATTAGAATAAAATAAAGTTAAACCCATTTTAGAATACAAAAATAGAATATTTCCTCAATGTAATGAAACCAGACATGGACACGATATTTGCAGATATAGATCCACATCAGTGTCTTACCACAGCTGTGGTGATAAGGACATTTAATAGAGACTTCGGAGGCTGCAGACACTGGCATATAATCAGGGCCGCCAGCCTCTTCTGGCAAGGGCTACAATATCCAGGCCTCGTCATGAAATTGCACTGTCCCCTCCCCCATGGAATGGCAGGAGACTGGAGGCTGGCTGAGTTGGACGGGCATGGGTGTTCACGATCCCCGGCCTCCCCCCCTACCTGAAATTCATCTGCATGCAGGAGGAGGAGATGAACAGTGGGTTTTGCCATTTGGGGTTCAGCTGCTGCTTTAAACCATGGGGCATGACCTGCTGACCCAAGGCACTGCCACTTGTCCCTTTCTTCTACTGACCCAGGTTGGCACCATAGGGATTGGCAGGGGAAGAGGAGCTGACAGTGAAAATCAGCAAGGGGTGTGTGTGTGTGTGTGTGTGTGTGTGTGTGTGTGTGTGAGGGGGTTAATTTTCAGTGTGAGAGGCTTATGAATTGTGAGGGAGTGAGAGAGAGAGGGATTCAGTTGAGAGGGGAATTGGTGGGAGGTGATCAGTTTGGGGCAGCAAGCTTGAGAGACAATTAGTGCAGGGTGGTGACTGAGAGTAGCAATAGGGGCCAGGCAAGAGGTGTGTGTGTGTGTGTGTGTGGGTGTGTGTATGTGTGAGAGAGAAGAGGTGAGGGGGGTGTGTGGGAGGCAATCTGTGACAGATGGGGAGGGAGAGTGAAAAAGGGGATTCTCTCTCTGTCCACTTTCCCTCCCCCGCCCCAGTCCAAAATCCCCCCTCAAGATTCTTTCTCCTGTCCTCTCAGATCACTTCTTTCCCTTCTCCCTCCATCTCTGATCCTATCCCCCATTCGGATGCCCCTTTCTGTCTTCCTCCCCTTTACCGATTACTAAGATGTCTTCCCCCACCAATAAAAACTTCAAAAAGAGCAGAATTAAATTATCCAGACACTTGGGGGCAGATTTTAAAAAACTACGCCTGCACATACTTTTGTTCGCACGACCGGAGCAAACAAAGTATGCCGTGCGTATCTTTTAAAATCCGGGGTCGGCGCGCGCAAGACTGCGCAACATCGGCAGCCGTTCCCTCCGAGACCGCTCCAAAATCGGAGCGGCCTCGAAGGGAACTTTCCTTCCACCTCCCCCCCCCTCCCCCCCCTTCCCTTACCTAATCCACCCCCCGGCCCTAACTAATTCCCCCCCCCCCCGCTACCTTTATTCCAAAAGTTACGCCTGCCCGAGGCAGGCGTAACTTGCACGCGCCGGGCCGGCTGCCAGCGCGCCATGTTCCGGTCCGGGGGCTGGTCTGGAGGCCACGGCCACGCCCCTGGGCCGGAACCACGCCTGCGGCCCCGCCTCCAGAACGCCCCCGATGATGCGCCGGCCGCGACATGCCCCTAACCCCCCCCCCGGAAAGCCCCGGGACTTACGCGCGTCCTGGGGTTTGCGCGCGCCGCCGAGCCTATTCAACATAGGCTCGGCGCATGCAGGGGGAACTTGGGGCAGGTTTTCGGGGGGTACACGCGTATCTTATGGGCGTACCCCTTTGAAAATCTGCCTCATAAAGCGCATATCTACGCTAATGAGCCACACAATTTCACAAACTTTGCCTGATGGAGATAGACCAGAGAGGGTTGTACCTGGTAGACTTTTTGAGGTCAACATTCATCTCGTTTGTCTGGCTAAGTTTGGGACTTAGCCGGACAAATAGCGGGCTTTAAAAATTCCTGCTTACTAAATGCCTCTGGGTTGTCCAGCAAAATAATTAGCCAGAAAAGTTTATTTGATAACCTGGAGGTGTTCTGGAGCAGTCCTAAAGTTAGGTGGAAAACCTTCTCCAGCTAACTTCCTGAAAACTGGGCATATTCAGCAGTGTGGGCACACTGACCTGGTGGGGGCCCATTTTACCAAAATACAATAACTGGTTAGTGACTGGTTAATGTGTATTATTGCAATTTTTTGCAAATAGGCCTCTTTGTTACAAATAACAGAAAGATAATAGCAGTGCTATGTTAGACATAAGGGATGTTGCTGACTGTTCAGATGAAGAGAACGCATTTGACAAAACAGGGGGATTATATGACCTGGCTCCTGAGAAAATTTGGTTTGGAGGGTTATAGGACTACTTGGATTAAACTCTGTATTGGGCCCTTCAGATGAGAGTTTTGATTAATAGATCGATCCATCATCTTTCTGAGTTAATCGTGAAACTACTTTATTCTTGACCGCTTGAACTGCGAGCATTTCATGTTTGTTTTGTGCTTGAAGAGAATATAGGGAAGTGTTTGCAGAGTTTGGAAATATGCAGGCCTCAAAAATCTATGTTTGATGTCTGGGGGCATTAGCGTTTTATGTTCATTCTTGAGGATAAAGTGCGAGTTCACTTTCTGTGGAAATGGTCAATCCATTTAAGCTTGGCACAGCTTTATAGGCCAAACATCCGGCAGGTTAGAAAAATTGAGAGACCAAAATGGAGAGCTGGCCAGGGCTGCCTTTATTTGAATTTAGCTCATGCCTATTTGACCGGAAGAATGAACATTATTTTGTCTTTTGAACAAATGAAAACGAAGTGGGGCTTATCAAACAAATATTTTATTGTATGTTTACAAACCAGGCACTATTCTCTTCCTCTCTACCAAATCAGATTTTGAAGAGAGGATAACTTACAGGAAACGACTTGGAAATACAAGGAGCTTTCATCATGGTACAAACTGAGGACTGTAAACGAGGGAAGGCAGCAATAGGCCTGGTTTGGGGACAAATTGGCGGAGAGTTCCATGTTGGAAGTATCTTTGAAAGGCTCACTCTGTGCAAGGGGGGGGGGGGGGCAAATCTCAGAGATGCAGTTTGTAAAATTACCCGTGGGCTCTACTGTGGATCAAATTAAAGGATAGAAAATGGGTCTGCGTATTTCAGGTAAGATTAAGTGTGAAGCTAAGCAGGAGCTTCCTGTTGTCTAATAAACGAGACAGTTTTGGGGGGACTGATGTGCTGAGAAAATGTATTAAAAAACAACCTTGCTGCACTAACGTTTATCTTCTGTATGCTGTCTGCCTGCAGTTTAAATAAAAAGTTGAAAACAAAAATGACTGTGCTATTGCGAGGCAACAGAGATGTCATCAGGGGACCTCAAAGGGAATTCGCAAATGTTCTCATTAGCTTTAACAATAGTGAAGAAAGGTTACCAAGAGAACCACCTAGGTTTTTTTTTATCCACTGTGGATGTTGCAGGTTAATGCAGACGGAGGCACTGTCTGTTTGGAGAGAGTAAAGAATAGACTGGGAGCTAGGGAACTTTATTATTGAGCCCTTACCTAGTGAGAAATGGGGTCTGAAAACTGGAATTTGCTTTTAATTGCAGCGTCTTCCATAAGAAAGAACCGTAAGGATCTATTTATAAATTCATATCGCTATAGCTTACGAAAAAGTCCAGTTAGTGCCGTGCTGTGGTTTTGCTACAATCTGTGTTTTTTGCTGTCTGGGGTGAGGGGAGGGAGGTTTGTGTGTCTTGTAGAGATAATCTGAGGGATGAGAATGTGAGGAAACTAGCACAGTACCATTTTGGAATTGATGCAATAACCTGTGGGTTAAAACTGCGCTGAAATTCTGTTTGAATTCCCAATGCAGGACGCCAATGTTACGTTAATGCACAGAGAATTAAAAAAGTGCGCAGGCTGGAAAACGTGCACACAAACCTGAGCTAAAGGCGCGCTCAGCACAGGCCGAACTTGGGGGAGTCTCTCAGCTGTGATTTATGTGTTCAAAACTCAAGACTTGCACAATTGAGACTTTTCTGTGCGCAAACCATTTGTGCACAGAAAATATTTCTGCACACAAAATGCTTTCAGCTCAGAAAACATTTTTTTGTGTGCATAAATCATATTTATGTGCAGAAAACATATTTTGTGTGAGCAAAGCATGTTTTCTGCACTTAAATTCTCATTACGGGTCCCGGTATTGGAATTTCAGCTTCTGCCCATAAACTGACAAAGGTACTGGAAACTTTACTCCACCTCTGGCCAGGAGTAACATTTCTAGCGCTGAGAAAGCCTGAGTTAAGCCAGGGCACCTCTCTGCATTGGGGAGGGGGGAGAGGGGGTAACAGTTAAGGCCTTCATTAGCATGGGATTTCCATGAGGGGGCGCTAAGCAGGACGCACAGCCTTACATGCACGTTTTCTGTGTGCAAAACTCCTTGCTGCATCGGGAGTAACATTTACGCACAAAAAATGTGCGCACAATTGCCAGGAAAGCTGTGTGCTCTGGTAAGTGCACCTTATTGCATTGGGCTCTTTTTTTTTTAATTTTAATTTTTTTTTTTAATTAAGAAATGAAGAGAGAAATACATGCAACACAATTATAACTTCCAGATATAAACATAATAACTGCTAAACATAACACAGATCGCTCAACAGAATCTGGGAGCTGAGCTACCGTATCGTCTTGCATCGGGCTCTTTGTGTGGCGTTTGACTTGTTTTTTCTTGCCAAATATTTGCGCATTCCTGTTCCCTATCCAGTCTAAGTGAAATTTGCACTCACTCTGACACATTAATGCTAAATTCAGCATCGAGAACCCTTTTGTGTCTTGTTTGTAGAGGACACCGAGCCCTGAACTGTGCCCATCAGATGACATATTTACATAGGAAGAGATTGCCATCGGCGATTGTTATCTGGCCTGGCCTATCAGCCTGGGAGTGATGAAAAGGCTGCTTCAGGCTCATCTGGCTCTTAATGTTTCGTTGGGACTGGGCTTTGTGAACTCTGAAGGGCAGGGGATGAGCCTTGCCGTGGGGAGGAAACTCATTGTCACCGCCATAGACAAAGGCTGATGCATAAAAGGCTGCCCAGGCCTAGATCTGGGCACAGTGATTGGCTCCACGCTGAGAACTTTAAACCGTTGGGATCAGTGAAGGCGGCACGTTTTGTCCCCATTGAGGTTGGGTTTTCCTGATGGTCTAACGCATCGCCTCTCTGCTGCAAAGAGACAGCTGCTGTCAGGACGGGTAGCCGTGGCCCAGCAGGCTGGCACATCTTGAACATGTTCTATTTACTGGCAGGGCTCGCCGACTTCAGTTGAATCCACTCTGCTGCAAATTGGCTTCATGGAATCAAAGTCCTTTTTTATTGCTTCGTTATTGGTTTCACCTTCTTCCTCTGGTGTTTTCAGTTTGCTTCCAGGTTACAGCGATCCCCCTCCCCCGTCCCAGTGTCTTAATGGTGGAAGCCCATTTGCATGTCTCTGGTGCTTGGTCTCCTTTAATCCACTTGCCTCCCTGGTGATTAGCTCGGGCATCCTTCTGGCAGTTATCAGCGCTGCCAGAGGGGCAGGACACCGAGTCCTGTGACAACACAAACTAAATCTAGTCTCTGTACAGAAGCTAGAGGCCATTGTTTGCAGCCCAGAATGATAGTTCGAAGTTGTGCCCATAAATTGCCTCTCGCCCAGAAGGGACCCCTACGCACTCTCTAATTACGGCAGCAGCTTTCCAGGGGCTGACATGGCCCTAACTCCTTTGTGCCCTCTTCTGTGGGAAAAAGTGCGTGCTGTGTCCATCGTCTACGTACTTTTCACCGGGGGTAGGGGTGGCATCAGGTTAGGGCAGAGTCGAAGAGGTACATGCAAGGACTTCATTTTGAAATCCCTCTGTCTACTTCACCCCGCGCAGAGAATGACTGCGGCATCTGCCCCACCAGGGGATTTTCCGTGGGAGATTCCTTGGGGCATTTCCTTTTGAAGATCGGCCTGCAGAGTTTCAAAATTGCCCTCTGCCATACTTCAGGAAAATGTATAAAGCCAGCCCTGACAGCCTCCAAACAGGAACAATATTAGTGCTGTCATTTAAGTACTTTGGGTACATTGAGGCACAGGGAAGAAAGCGATTTGACCAAAAGCCACATAGAATCGGTGGTAGAGACAGATTTTTTTTTCTCATGTGGCTAGCCCTTGTAGTTTCCCCAACCCCTCCTTGCAGTTGACAGGCTTAAATCTAGATCAAGGGTCTCAAACTTGTTGCTAATTTATAGATCTATACTATTTTTCCTGTCTCAATAAGATTACCTTCCTCACTAATTCAGGATTATCTGTTTATTCTTTAGCTTTCTTTAGTTAGCTTTCTGTCTTTTTTTTTTTTTTTTTATTATGATTGCTGCTTTTATATGTCTTACATTTTATCTATTTATTTTCCCTTATTACTGATTTTACATTTTGTTTATAATGAAAAATCTTATGCATGTACGCCGTCTTGTAAACCGCTTAGATCTATAACCCTATTGTATAGGCGGATTATAAGAATTTTAAAATGAATAATAAATAAATAAAACAGTAGTCCCCAGGACTTAGATTCCTATTCTTTGGGTTCCTGCTCCTTCCTGTCTGTTCCCCTCCACTCTCAAGCACTTTCTTGAGGACTTCCCCCTTCTTTCTGCCTCTTCACCCCTTCCATCTCCCCATCCTTTTGTCTCTCACATTTCCACCTTCCCTTCCTCTCCTTCTCTGTCTTCCTCCACTCTGCTGCTTTCCTCACCCTGGTTTACAGTTGACCTTCCCAGCTCCGGTCAAAGACCCTTTTCGCTTCTGCGCCAAATGAAGCTGCTCTCACAGGCTCCGTTATACCACTGGCGGTGCCGAAAGGATATCCTGCAGCCCTTGACTCCATTTGCACCTTCATGGTCTGCTGCTGCTTCTCTCTATAGACTTTGCTGTGGACTGGAGTGGGGACTCCCTACAAATCCTCGGTTCGTCCCTGAACAGATCCATTTCTGCTCCTGTCTTCTGCCTTGTGGCAGCTGCCCCAGCAGACTTTCCTCACACATCTCAGTTCAAGAACCTGAAAAACCCCTCCCTCTAGACCAGGCGTGGGTAAACCTTTTTTTTTTTTTCTTTTGTTTTATAATGGGGCCACATTTAAGGCTCTTGCCTTGTTACATGGAGCTGGAGGGGAACCAGGGTGATTTCCTCTCTCACTCACTCCTGCTAAGGGAGGGCTTGATGGCTCAGCCTTCAGGCCACAGCTGCAAAGGACAGAGATTCAGTGGCCTCTTAGCCTCAGTGCTCTCACAGACCTTCCTCCAGCCTGGCTTCTTGTTACCTAGGAAACGCATGCAAGAGGGGCAGGGTGCAGCAGGGCCTGTCAGCGAGCTTGGGCTAACAGGCCTGTGCTGAATTTGTAATTCTTTGCTGCCGGAGCTGTTATCAAAACTTCCTCCTAGTCCCAGCACTTCTTTTTGGAAGCTAATATCTCTCCCCCCCCCACACCACCTCAGGCCATGTTTGCGGGATCAGGCAAAAAGACAGCCAGGAGCTCTACAGGTGCAGTCATGTTCCTTCTGTCCTGGGTTGCAGGTGTCCGAAGGTCAGGTCACAAACCCAGAACTCAGACCTGTGGTTATAAAGAAAAAAAACAAAACGTAAGATCATCTGATCACAGAGCCAGCAGGAAGAAAGCGCATGGGGGCAGCCTTCTCTTTTCTGCCTGGATCGAAAGCAGCCCGAGAGGTGGTAGAGATGGGGGTGGACAAATTAAGGCGCTATGAGCCAAATCTCATGGGGGTCACTGAGGCCCAGAAGAAAGGTGATCTGAGGCTGGTTTAGACCATGCCCGATACTTAGAGTAACTGTTCTTTAGGTATTTAAAATATACATGGGTTTTACTGTATATATGTGTTTCTGGGTCAGACCAAGGGTCCATCAAGCCCAGCATACTGTTTTCCAACATTGGCCAATCCAGGTTACAAGTACCTGGCAAGTACCCAAATATTAAATAGATCCCATGTTACTTGTGCCGGTAATAAGCAGTGGCTATTCCCTAAGTCAACTTGATTAATAGCAGTTTATGGATTTCTCCTGCAGGAACTTATCCAAATCTTTTTTTTAAACCCAGCTACATTGACTGCACTAACCACATCCTCTGGCAATAAATTCCAGAACGTAATTGTGCGTTGAGTGAAAAAGAGCTACTCCGTCTGTGGGAACCAAGTCTTTTTTTTTTTTTCTGTTTACTTTCTCCAAAGTGAGATTGGAGACCTTCCAGGGCAGCAGTAGGGAGAAAGGGGGTGATGGAAAAGAATGGGCAGGAGGAAGGAAGTTCTTGGGACAGCAGCATTGTATGGGAGTGTGTTTTTATCTATGAGGATTCTGAGAATTGCTGGCTCTCCTATAAGTCAGTGCATTATTTGCCCAGTTACTGCCGAGAAGGTGCCACATAGCCCATCAGCAGCAGCAACAGAACACAGCTAGGTTGCCAACTGGCTTCATATTTTCAGGAGAGGTTGATCCAGTCCTGGTTTGCCCCACTGCATGCTGGGACTTATTCTGCTTTCCCTATTGTATTCTCTAAGAAAAGCAAGACTATATGTACCTACATGAAATGGAGTAAAACTAGGACTGGATCAATCTGTCCTGAAAATCTGGAGCCAGTTTGGCAACCCTAAACACAGCATCAGCACACTGTTAGCCTGGGTTTGGCGGCGAGTTTTCGATGCGCTAGCTTTACCCCTTATACAGTAAGAGGTAATAGCGCATCGAAAACACACGGCCAAACCCCCCCGAAACTAATAGCGCCCGCAACATGCAATGCATGTTGATTGCCCTATTAGTTATTCCCAAGCGATTCAGAAAGCAAAATGTGCTGCGAAGCCGCACATTTTGCTTTCAAAAATTAACGCCTACCGGCACCGGGGAAGTATACAGAAAAGCAGAAAAAAACTGCTTTTCTGTACACCCTCTGACTTAATATCATAGCGATATTAAGTCGGAGGCCCCAAAATTAAAAAAAAAAAATCGGCCGGTGGTACCGCGGATCGGAAGATGGACACTCAATTTTGCCGGCATCCGTTTTCCGAAACCCGTGGCTGTCAGCGGATTTGAGAACCGACGCCGGCAAAATTGAGCATCGGCTGTCAAACTTGCTGACAGCTGCTGCTTCTGTTAAAAAGGAGGCGCTAGGGACGCGCTAGTGTCCCTAGCGCCTCTTTTTACCGCGGGCCCTCATTTGCTTGTGGGCCGATACTAAATCGCGTGCACAGGAGAGTGGCCTGTGCGCGCGTCGGGAGAGCAGGCGCTCGCCGTCTCTCCCGCATTTTTTTCTGTATCGGCCCGTATATCAGGGTCTCCTGGCTAAATTGGGAGGGCTCAATTTGTAGAAAAAAGGAAGGGGAACTTTGGTGAGATTGTGGGGCCAGGGCCAGGTGTGAACTCTCTCTCACACATACATAACCCAATATTAAACCATGTGATTGTCTTATTTCAGGATAAGTAGCTCCAGTGCTCTCTGCTTCCTCCAAGGGCTGGGGGCCCATAAATGATCCATGCAACTACTGGCTGTGTTCTGTTTCCTCAGGGGAGCCAGAACTGATATACACTGCCAGCTCTGATCCATTTTCTCAGGTCCCTGCAAAAGGGTGGTGGAACTCAGTTCTGGGTTGTTCTGTCAGAAAGTAAGACCTCGTTAATGGACACAAAAAGGGGCTGAATTAGCATAAGTTTGAAAGTTGTGAGCAGTAATAGCATTTAAGACCAGGGGTTGAAGCCTTGACAATTGGCATTATTGCTCACAACTTTCAAACTGGTGCTAATTCAGCATCTTTTTTGTGTCTATTCTTTGCATTGCCTGTTTCGGTATCACCCCTTCCCCCTCTATTTCCTGCAATACAGGGAGGAGAAAGGGGGGGGGGGGGGAGAAGGGAGAACAAGATGGGAGAGAATGGTAATAGAGGCAACCTGTTTTGTCAGATTTGAAATGTTTTATATAATTTGATTTTATCTGTGTTTGTTTTAGTATTTTGCTGATTTTATGTTGGGTATAGATTAATATCGCATTTTATGTTTTATGATTTTTTATGGTTTTACTAGTTTCATATTGTTAGCTATAAATTATGAGTGTAACTTGGAAACATTGACACGCAGTATATAAGTTAGTAAAATAAATACATAGGCTTACCCCCCTCCCCTTCTCTTCCCTGCAGACTTCCAGGGGAGAGTCTGGAACAGAATATCTCTGCTGCTTTGCCTCTTAAGCTTGAAAAAAGTGCCGGAACTGTGTTCCATCCCATTTCCCCACAAATTAAGCTCTGGCTAACAGGAATAATGTATGCGTGTGCATAATGCATTATTGGGTGAATGTTAAAAGAGATGCTTGCGTTTAATGCCCGTATTTAATTCTGCTTTTGTTTGGGTGTAAGTCAGAATAAAACTCGCTATAGCCACAAACTGACTAGGTGAGGAGTCCGGGTAAACTGGGCTGAGTGCAGGTTGAAAAACCAGAGGGGTTTTGATGAGCTAGAGACAGAATGGGCAGACCGGTGGACTAAGTGGTCAAACTAGTTATTTCCTTCATGCATGCGTGTTTTAAAACGTGCTCACTTGCGTGTATAAAAAGTCGACAAGTCCTAAGGAAAGATACACGAATAACGTTTCCTTGCATAAGTGCACATGTGCACTAGGCGTATTTTATATTAAATGTGCGCACTTGCGCGGACATTTTTAAATCGCAGCATACGTATGTGGGCACCCACGCATGCTTGTTTTAAAGTTACTGTCTGTGTTTCTGGTAACTGTAATTTAAGATGACAATGTATTTTAACATAAATTTAGGCTTCAGTTTAACAGCGTATTTCCAAGAGCCAGTTTCATCCAGCTGTTGCATGTAGATACAAACTTGTCTACATCTGACTTTGCTGTTTTGCTTCTTGTTACATCACCAAACTTATTGCCAATATAACTGGATGAGTCACTGCAGGCTTATTTTGTTTTTACTACTGTCATTGGTGCTTGATTTTAACAATTTTGGCAGAATCCGAAATATTTGCTATGCCAAGTGGTCCAATGTACAATCATTTCCCTTATGGACACAAATGGGAGGAAACCGCGTTAGTACCTCTTGCTCCCCCTGGAGGGAACACTATAATACGGTATGCTAAATCGATTCTAAGGGGAAAAATAAATTCATGCTTGGAAAAGTGCTAACAAAAGCGATATAATGAATCCTCGTTGTGGAGAGTGAGCTGCTGTCAGCACCAGTCCACTATTGGATTATGTCTCTTATCTGCAACTTAAATAAGCAGCACTTGACCAGCGGTAACAAATCAACAAGTAATTGCAGTTCTGGAGCTAATTTCATGAAATGTAGGACACAACTATGAGACACTGGTTCAGGATAATTCTTGCAGTACCTCTGTCCATGGGGCAGGCGCTGGTGCTGCTACAGTGCAATCTCTGTAGAGTTCCTGGCTCCAGACGTTGTTGAACAGCATTTTAATGAGTCTGTTATGTTACCCGCCTATTAAACTGTATTACGTCTTAAGGTGGTTTAAAACACTGTTGGTCAGGTCCTTGCATGTGGCACAGACAGTGTAGTGGCCTAGCTTTGGATAAAAGGAGTTCACAGAAGAGGCAGGTTTTTTTCCCCCATTCCTTCATTTCTTCTGAAGGTGGTGGGTTGTAAAGAGGCATTGGCGATTAGGAGCTTCCTGGGATGTACCGCACATTTCAGTTTGAATGGAAAAGAAGCCAGTCCAGAACCAGACCGGGTCATAAACTGCAAGTCGAGCCCCAGACTGGAATCCTGGTCTTCTTGAGGTCACTCTGCAAACTAAGGACCTGAATTCCGACAGGCCTTTCTTTTGAGAATGAAGGCTTCAGTGTATCTGCGTTGGTCTTGAATTCCTCCAGAAAATCAGCATTGTGATCAAAGCTTGAAGCAATTTAACAAGATTAAAATTCATAAACGAAATTCAGTGCAGGTCGCAATGCTTCAACGTTGTCGTACATGAGCTTTTGGGGATAATACTGACATTGGGTCTGTAAAAGGTATCAGAAACTGCATGGGGTTCTCCAGGGCTAGGGTGGCTGTTAGTACCCTGTGGTGTTTCACTGCTTGGAAGGGGTGAAGGGGGCAGAGGTATGATAAGAGGTTTTATTCAGGAGCGAAGCCTTGCACATGTTCCTTACACAAAGGCAGAGCAGCAGATTTTACACACAATCAGGCCGAGCTCATAAAGCCATGCAGAGAACGGGGTGCTCAGTGTCGAGCGCCCGCTTTCTGAACGCGCGCCCAGCCACCTCTTCTGGGCACGCGATAGAATATTTAAATGAGGGGGTCGCGTTGCCAAGGAGGCGCTAGGGACAAGTGTGTGCTTCTAGCGCCTCCTTGGCAGTGGGCACCCAGGAGAGGTGGCTGACAGTGGGTTAGGGGAATGGATGCTCAATTTTACGAGCATCCGTTTCCTAACCTGTGCACAGCCACGGGTTAGGAAAATGGATGCTCGTTATTTGAGTATCCCTTTTCCTAACCTGACCGCCGGCCACTTTTTAAAAAAATAATTTTTTTTAACCTTTTGGTTCCTCCGAATTAATATTGCCATGATATTAATTCAGAGGATGTACAGAAAAGCAGTATTTTCTGCTTTTCTGTACACTTTTTTTGGGCTGCTCAGAAATTAACGCCTGCTCTGGGCAGATGCACATTTTTTTTGTGTGGGGGTCAGATGCACATTTTTTTTGGGGGGGGGGGGATCTGGGGAGAATAGCTAATAGCCTCATCAACATGCCTTTGCATGTGATGAGCACTATTAGTTTCGAGGAGGGTTGGACGCGCATTTTGGATACGCTAATCCCCTTATGGGATAAGGGGTTATGGACGTGCTTCCAAAACCTGCGTCCAGCCACGGGTTAAACAGTGCGCTCGGCTGAGAGGGGGGTTACTAACATTTATGTAACCCCCTCTTCAGGTGTCTCCTGAAATGCAGGGGCACACAACAATCTCTGGAGCCTATTCTCTTCCCGGTCCTCTTATCCTTCCTTCCATTCACATGGGCTGTGGGCCACCAGGGTGCCGGGGTCCATTCTGGTGGGGAGGAGGACAAGTCTCTGAGGCCCTAGGCTCGTGGGGGTGGGAACCCTGAAACAGCCTCTCATGCTCCATAATCTCTATCTCCAGATGCACTCGCTCGTTGTTGTCTTAGCTTATATGACCTTGAACTGGTATGATCTTGAACTTGAAGTAGCAGGCTGGACACGAAGTGGAGTTCAAATAAAACCTTACTGCAACTTAGGAACCCTTGTGTGATTCCTGGGGTGATAAGAACATAAGAACATAAGAAAATGCCATACTGGGTCAGACCAAGGGTCCATCAAGCCCAGCATCCTGTTTCCAACAGTGGCCAATCCAGGCCACAAGAACCTGGCAAGTACCCAAAAACTAAGTCTATTCCATGTAACCATTGCTAATGGCAGTGGCTATTCTCTAAGTGAACTTAATAGCAGGTAATGGACTTCTCCTCCAAGAACTTATCCAATCCTTTTTTAAACACAGCTATACTAACTGCACGAACCACATTCTCTGGCAACAAATTCCAGAGTTTAATTGTGCGTTGAGTAAAAAAGAACTTTCTCCGATTAGTTTTAAATGTGCCCCATGCTAACTTCATGGAGTGCCCCCTAGTCTTTCTACTATCCGAAAGAGTAAATAACCGATTCACATCTACCCGTTCTAGACCTCTCATGATTTTAAACACCTCTATCATATCCCCCCTCAGTCGTCTCTTCTCCAAGCTGAAAAGTCCTAACCTCTTTAGTCTTTCCTCATAGGGGAGTTGTTCCATTCCCTTTATCATTTTGGTAGCCCTTCTCTGTACCTTCTCCATCGCAATTATATCTTTTTTGAGATGCGGCGACCAGAATTGTACACAGTATTCAAGGTGCGGTCTCACCATGGAGCGATACAGAGGCATTATGACATTTTCCGTTTTATTCATCATTCCTTTTCTAATAATTCCCAACATTCTGTTTGCTTTTTTGACTGCCGCAGCACACTGCACCGACAATTTCATTGTGTTGTCCACTATGACACCTAGATCTCTTTCTTGGGTTGTAGCACCTAATATGGAACCCAACATTATGTAATTATAGCATGGGTTATTTTTCCCTATATGCATCACCTTGCACTTATCCACATTAAATTTCATCTGCCATTTGGATGCCCAATTTTCCAGTCTCACAAGGTCTTCCTGCAATTTATCACAATCTGCTTGTGATTTAACTACTCTGAACAATTTTGTGTCATCTGCAAATTTGATTATCTCACTCGTCGTATTTCTTTCCAGAGCATTTATAAATATATTGAACAGTAAGGGTCCCAATACAGATCCCTGAGGCACTCCACTGTCCACACCCTTCCACTGAGAAAATTGCCCATTTAATCCTACTCTCTGTTTACTGTCTTTTAGCCAGTTTGCAATCCACGAAAGGACATCGCCACCTATCCCATGACTTTTTACTTTTCCTAGAAGCCTCTCATGAGGAACTTTGTCAAACGCCTTCTGAAAATCCAAGTATACTATATTTACCGGTTCACCTTTATCCACATGTTTATTAACTCCTTCAAAAAAGTGAAGCAGATTTGTGAGGCAAGACTTGCCCTGGGTAAAGCCATGCTGACTTTGTTCCATTAAACTATGTATTTCTATATGTTCTGTGATTTTGATGTTTAGATAGTGGTACCAGATAGTGGTACCAGATAGTGGTACCAGAGGCCATATCTCAAATATAGTTTCAGGTGGTAGTAAACTTCTCATAATGTTAAAGTACATTATTACAGGGTTTCCTGAAGAGGGAGAAAGATTACTTTCAAGGCCCTTGCATTGCATTCCCTTAAATCCTTGTTCCAAGTTATTGTATACAGCAGTGATAACAGCACTGCTGAACGTTAAAGTCACTATGCAGTAAAAACACACAAGCTTGACTTTGGTTTCCAACAGTGCTTTCACTGATATGTTGTGAAATAATGAAAACAGTCTTTACAGCTGTTTAATTCACTTTTAGATGTAGCAAGTGCTGTTAAATACATTTGTAACGTCTCATAATCTTGGTTGAAGTTTAGAAGGTAAAGCCAGTTAATTCAATAGTTAAACTGATGTTTCTTCCATTCCATTGGCATAAGGCAAGGCTAATGCTTCCCTCCAAATGTTGGTGAAGTTTTAAAGGTGAAAATCCACTTTTAATCAGTCATTTATCTCCTACCTCATCCTTGATGTTTCTCTCCTCTGAACTCCCATAGTTTTATCATTGCACCTGAATGGCACCAGCTAGTCTCCTCTTCTCCCTTTTAGCATCAGAACAATACTTCTGCACTCCTCTTCTCCAGATCTCCAGTAGATGTTAATGGCCCTATTTGGGGATCCATCCCAATTCTTTTCACCCCTCTCTCCTTCCTCTCCTCTGGATGACTTTAAGTCATCCCTCTGGATACCGACAATCCACGGGTTTACTTCTCAGGGAAGCAACCTCTCCCTTTGATAGTAAAGCAGGAAAGAAAATAGCAAACGGAGTCCCATGTTAATAAGGGCTCAAAGCTCAAATAGTCCATTAAGAAAAAGAATAATAAGAGGGTGGAAAGAGCCACCATGGAGGCAGTAAGCGTTAAACAATAGATAAAATCAGAGGACAGCCAGCGCATGCTGTTTCTGCCAAAGGAAACAAAATCCACACCCTAAGATGGCGGTTTGGCTTTGTAGAGCAGAGGAACCTACCATGTACTCTTTACCCCATGGGGGAGCTATGCACCTTCACTGTTATTATGTTTCCTCCCAGAGGTTCCTAGTAGGGATCTCTACACTTGATCAGAGTCCAAAATCACCAAAAGAAACCTAAAATCTCTTGATAAAATACAAAAGAAAACACCACATGCCTTATTTCTTCTCAATATCCAAACATTGAGCCAATATTCCTTCCTGGGAACAGGAAAGACAGACAAAACAATCTCTCCTCCTTCAGGTGGATAGGAATTTGTAGTAAAGGGTTCCTCCCAATAAAATAGAAAAAAAAAAATATCTCTTCCAAATCAATTCTGTCTTGTGGGCAACTGCATATCCCACTTTGACTGGTAACAGAGAAAAGTAGCACCCTATTCTATTCCCCTCAGGCAGGGGTGACTTCCCTCTTGAGCTGAAGCAGGTCAAGACAAACCAATTCTCTAAAAAAAAAAAAAAATCAAATACACTCTCTTCAATTCCCTTCTCTTCTTATTACCCAATACTGCAGGCTATGGGGCCTACCAGGGTCCACTGAAAACCCCCCACTCCTCTCACTCCAAAAACCAAACTACAGCCACACCTTGCACATGCTCAGTCTGGTTTTCATAGGCCCAGCTTGACCAATCCCAGTACCCTGGATGAGGAGAAAGACCCTAGGGTTGGCCTACAATTACAAAGTGTCAAACCAGGGGAAATCTAGTAGCAAAGGAATGATGTGTCCCTTATAGCAAGCTGCCGCTTTCCTGCAGATTTCACAAGGCTGGAATGCATAACTGCGTGGTATTTTTTTTTTTCCATTCTGCCCTTACGGAAATACGTCTCTGCCATTTTCTGTTTGTGAGGGTAAATTTGATTCCTCCTCTTACCCCACTCAGCGCTTCTTGGCAGGATGAGCTGTACTGACTGTTGTTGCAGCGATGCAGAGTATCCCTTGCCTTGAGGCTGTTGGGTGCAGACAGCCTGGGCCAGGGCCAAAGAGAGCACTGCAGGGCTGACCTGGCATAATGTTACCTAAATGTACTTGAATTTCTCCATCTCTGCTTGTCGAGCCAGGCTCAAGGTGACACCTTTTTTACTTATGTCATTCGCTGTCACGTTCAGTCTGTTGCGCATGGTCTGGAGTCTGTCGGATATCTGCCGGTCTTTCTGCTCCCCACTTTAGTTAGTATTTGTAAGCTTGGAGCCTGAGGCTTTGACATGGTATGAAAATGTTTCTAGGTTCCCAGACATTCTACCACGTTACTTCTCTTCCATCCCCATCTCCTTTCTCTCCCGCTGCTGGTATGCAGCGTGCCAGGCCCCAGAGGGACCTCCTGGGGCCGAAAAAGCAAAGTGCAGCCTCCTCATTCAAAACCTGTGCTTCGCCGGGTACCTCGCTCTCCTTTCCTACCATCACAAGCTGTGACTGCTTCCTCTGCCACATCTCCGGGTCATTCCAAGGAGGGGAAATCCCATTTGAGAACTCAGGTCATCTGGCCTTGCTCTTTGTTTTAATTTTGCACTGCATGTGATTCTTCGTTTATTATGGAGACCCTGCAGCAACAATGGTAGGTTGTGAGGAAGAGTGATGGGGAACTCCATCAGTGCTGCACGCGGCTGCCTGCCTTTCTCTGAAGGATGCAAGAGCACGGCTGGCTGCTGTAGAAAGCTCATAACCCTTCTGCCAAACCAGAGACAGGCCATCAGTAAGCACAGCTTTTATTTAATGATGAGATGCAGACATGCGCTGACAAGGCACGCATTTTTCTAGTCAGGCGGTCTTCAGAACGACGATCCACATTTTTGGATTTCAAACTGGAAATTATGTATGTCTTTATTTTGCTAGTTAAAAAAGAAAATGATGTGTCTTTATGTGTTCCTTAGGGAAAGGTGGAGGCTAGTTGACTATCCATCTGAGCTTTTGCTTGAAGACATTTAGGGAAGAAACTCAGGTTTTTCTTGGCTTTTATTTGGTTACATTTCGGTTTGGCAGCATGGAGAATTTTAGAGACATTTTGCCACAAACAGCTTGTAATCGCATGACAAGCAGTCTGGGTCAGATTCCAGTACGTCTGTCTGTGGGCTGCCCGTGGTGTTCCTTGGGGTTAGTGTGTTTCAGAGTAGCACTGTCTGCTCTTTCAGTTTAGTCCCCGGCTGCATGTGCACTGCACTAGGAGGATGGAAGGCTGTAGCTCTCTGTTGGCATTAATGGTGTTTCAGATTCTCACCTTTTCTGTACGGGATAGATGAATTGGAAGCATCAAGGAATGTAGGCAGCGACTAGCCGCCACAAAGCTTTATTAATTCTATGAGCCTGGAGAAAGAAGGTATCGCACTACAGAGAGAGCACCAGAGGATGTTCGGCCTACTAATGCCTCTCCCTTGGTCGAGAAGCCTCCTCCCTCTCACCTCTAATATCCAAACTGTACAACTATGCAGTTGAGCAGTTCCCTGTTGGTTGTGGGGAAGCCTTCTGCATGGCACTTTACATCTGAGGACAAGGAGTTCTGTTTTACTCTTTGTAGGTTGCATTACATTTTTTACCAGACCCACAGAAAAATAAGCTTCCAAAGTCACATAGGTCCTCTCTTCAGATGATTTTGTATAAAACTGCAATGTGTGAAATTTGTAGGTGCCTTACATTGCATTAAGAATGTACTTGGGGCCAGTGCCTCGCTATATGAGGGCAAATATTTGCCTTAACAGTGCTTGACCGGATAGAATTGTGTGGGTGGTGAGGCTCTTACAGAATAAGAGGCACTGGCTCCAACGTGTCTTAACTTGAATATGATCCTTCCTAGGTGCACCAAACTGTATAGGCAAGCTTGGCAATACGTCAGGTTTTTGTGGGTAATTCTTGTTTTGTTCTGTATTTTGTTTTCTTTTGAGAATGTTTACCAGTGCCATGTGCCCGACTTTGCAAGTCATTTACAGTTTCAGGGGAGACGCAAACGATCATCTAATGTAACGCCCAGGTATTATAACAGATTTGGTTGGGGAATATAAGGAAGAAAGGCAACTGTGTTCTTACTGATCTTGGAGAAGTTTTAGTATGTTTGCAAGTAGTAATCCTGCACCTTCCCCATCCCGAAATCGAATCGAACCCCAAATGGAGACTGTTGCTGCCGTGGTTGTTACGGGGAGCGCTAGGAGAGCAGTCCCCATTAGAGGGAGTGTGCCCTTGGGCCCCTGGCATGACCCCGTGCCAAGGGTAGGTGTAACGTGGGTGGCGAGAGAAAGCCTGACCCCTAGCATTCCTCTGGAACCAATTTGTGGCGTGTTGGTGATGAACAGTCCTCCGACCGTTCCCGGCCCTTTTGGACCTGCCGCTGGGATGGCAAGAGGCAGCAGGCCGGACTCAGGGTGTGGGCAGACAACGGTTCAAAAACAATAGACGACGACTTGGGAACCATACACTGTAGACGTAGACTCTAAAGCAAGGTACTGTAGACGTAGACTCTGAAACAAGTAGGGACTTTGAAGGTTGAGACATTGGCACTGTCCCTCAGGGCGCCCTACACAGCCAGTACCACTGGCCTGGTCACGGACCACCCTGTCCTACACCCGCAGGAGCGGGACTAGTGCAGGAAAGGAAGAACGCTGCACAACGCAGTCCAAAGCAAGGTACTTCACACCGGCAGTCTGAAGCAGAACATCAGGATCAGGAACAAGCATCAAGGAACAACAGGAAATATCAGGAACATGCAAGACACCGGACACCAAGCTGAAACAAAAATGAAGGCCTGACGGAGCGCTGGAGGTGGAGACATCCAGAGGTGTAACTCCAATGCAAGGCGAAGCATGAGTGCTGGAGCAAAGCTTTTATAGCCCAGGAGCAGGCAACTCCCTGGGAAGAGTCCAGATGGGCCGTCCCTCGCTGGCTCTATAAGAGTGGAGAGGAGCCGCGGGCCCGCCCTTTAGGAGAAGGGCGTGGCCCATACCAGAGCATCCAGGCGAGCAGGCCTTGAGTAGGCCCTGAACAACACCGAAGGCCTCCAGGCCGTGGAGCAGGATCCGTATAATAGCTCAGGCGAGGCCCTGGCTTCGGAGCGGCCTCCAGAAAAAGGTGAGATGCCTCCTGTGGCGCAGCTACAGGAGGAATAGTAACAATGGTAAGTCTGGGGGTTGCTGTGTGGCTGCTTCTCCCGTGTCTCTTATTCCCTCGGGGGCTTGGTGGCACTGCCAGTGTTGAATAGACTTGGTTTTCAGGGAATACTTGTGCCACTTAGGCTGAAATACATAATGGAATTTGAGACGTGCCCAGATTTGACTGCTGTGCAAGGGCTTTCCTGAGATCTGAAAACTCAGTTTTAGAGTTTTGTAACCTTGGGATAGACTTGCACTGTGGTGCCCTGGAGGTAACAGCGTCAGGAACCGACACTGGGCATACAGAAAGTGGGTCCCAGGAAGGTAAAGTACCAACAGGGTAATAAAGATCACATCACAACTAAAATCAAAGACGGATATCACAAACTCCTAACACTACGTCAATTAAAACCTTTCCTCTCCCCCAACGACTTCACATCAGTCCTTCAACTACTCATCTTCTCCAACCTGGACTACTGTAACTCCCTACTATTCAACTTACCTCTTAACACCATCCGACCACTCCAAATCCTATAAAACGCAGCTGCAAGAATACTCACTGGATCTAAAAAACATGATCACATTACTCCTACACTTATATCACTACACTGGCTCCCAATAAATTTAGGATAGAATACAAAATACTATCCATACTACATAAAATAATATACGAAAAACAAACAAACTGGCTAAGTTCATCCATAAAATTGCATGCTCCAAACAGAAACCTCAGATCAGCAAATAAAGGACTATTAAAGATCTCACCTTCTCGATCCAAACAACTCACCTCAACTCAAAAGAGAGCAATTTCACTAGGAAGCCCTAAACTCTGGAACACCCTCTCAATCGAACTCTGAACACAAGAAAATTTACAAACTTTCAAAAAAGAGCTAAAAACATGGATGTTTACCAAAGTCTACCAACTCACCCAATGACTTTAAAACACCACTCCCCTCCTTTTAACACTAGGCAAACTGGTGGACCCAATACAAGATGAGATTATAACTCAGATCCGAAATATGTATCGATTAACCTACAAACCAAGTTCATAAAAATGATATTTCCTGTGTTAGCAACCATATGAACCTTTTGGAAACGCTGTTAAACATTGAAACTTTGTAAACCGTTGTGATGGCGAAACCGAACGACGGTATATAAAACTCAATAAATAAATAAAATAAAGAGTGACGCACAAGAGCGGGGCTGGCCTGCTCTTTGTGCTTTTAAAGTGACCCACCCCCCAAAAAAACAAAACAACCCTCAATTCATTAGTTTAAACTAGTTGAGTTGGATGGTTTTCCTGTAACCCATTGTTAGTGCTGGTTGTGTTGCCATCTGAACACTATTTGATAGCATTTGCATCGTTAAACTCTGGAAAAACTGTTGCAGTCTGGAGTGGATCAGTGGATGGGTCCCTGTGATTTTGTCATAGGTCTTGGGTCCCAGATACAAGAAGGAAAGGAAAGCCGGTGTCAGATGCCTTTTGGCTGTTCGAGAGGAGGGACTGAGGTCCACTTCGTGCTGTGCGTTGTTTTTAATCAGCTCTGTGGGGTCCTGCATTTGTTTGTCTGCACTCAGCGAGTAGCGCAGATTCATTAAACACAGGCATGCCGAGAGGAACCATGGGGCTGTCCCGAAACGTGCCGCTCTGGGCAGGGTCTTCGTGGCCCTGGCCTGATCCTCCTGCTTCCGTTTACTTCAGCCAGTTAAAAGGCACAAGTTGCAGAAAATACACCATTTATTATTCAGCAATGGGAAACTCCTCAAAAGCAAGACACGTAACATGCCAACAGCGCTTCCTGAACGTGGTTGCCATCCCTGCCTGTAATCTAGGGATTGGAGATGGGGCTTTGTTGTTTAGTCCCCAGTTTTTCTTATTATTGCAGAAGGATTCTGGAAGACCCCACTAGAAGGTGAATGCTGGATTGTGGGTGGAATTGGTGACTGATATTTTTGGGTAACATTGACCGTATTACCTTAGTAGAATTCAAGCCTGCTGGCCCTTCTCTTGGGTGGAGAACATTCCTTAAGCGTGCCAGAATCAGAAATGGCAATTTTCACTTTATGCCCCCTTTAGTGCACACAGCACTGGGTCTGTTTTATTCACAGTCTGGGTTTAGAGAGCCCATTTTACCTCATCTGCATCCCTCAACATGTGTGGGCGGTTACGGAGTTGGCAATACGGGGGACCTCCTTTGCTATGAATCTGTAACTTTTGAGGGTTAAAAGGTTTGACTTGTGATGTTACAACCTTATGATCTTCATTGCTGCCCTCTGAAACCTCACTACAACCAAGGAGTTCAAAAGATCTAGGGACCTAACTTTTAGGAGTTAGGAGGCTAGATCTTCCTAAGCCAGAATTCTTGCTCACCGAGCCCCAAAATTCATGCACCTAAAGGTGGGTGTGGCCAGAGGCAGCAGCAGGTTGGGGCTGTGAATTTAGGTGCCTTGCACTGCTTTCCAGTGCTGGATGCCTGAACTTAGGGGAAGCAATAGCTGTCGCAGTTTTAACTGCCGAAAGTTGGTTAGGTTCCTATTTTCGGCTTGAAACTTAGGTGCGTAAATTAACTAGCAGCCAGGTGAGTGGAACATAGCAGAGATTGCCTTCCGTAACTGAGAAGGGCAAAAGTAACGATGAATGTCTGATGTGTATGCTAAGATCACCTACAGGGCCATTTCCTAGATAGACAAAAGGAAAAGGGTTATGGAGAGATTTGTAATCTAAAAAGATTGTTTTGCTCTGTAAAGATGAATTAATACCAGGGCCCCCAAAGCTGCTCTTCTCGTTTCAATTTCACATCTAAAATGGAAAAGAAAAAAAAAGACAAAAATTGGCAAGAAAAGTTGCATGTGGTAGCCTCCTTCTTGAACTGACTCAAAGTGTTTTTAGCAGGGTTTTCCAATGATATTTTCTTTCCATCAGACCAGCTGTAAGCTGCTTTCATTCTCCGCAGCAGAGTGGGATCTCCCTGTGAATCCGGCCCTGCCTTCCATTGTACTCGGCAGAATTATTAATCCTCGCAAATGAGTTGCTCTCGCACTCCTGTTTCCAACTTCAGTCTGGGTCGCAGCTGCTGGGTCCTTAATCCTAATGTAGGGAGTCCTGGCACTGCTAATCTGAGCCCAGTTCAGGGCTCATTTCCTCTCAGTCACACAAGATTACTGTGGGAGAAAGCAGACTCTGTTTTTGCCTTTGACGTCTGTTTTTTACCTTACGAGTTTGACTCCGTGGCACACAGAGGGAAAGGGTTAACACTCATCCTGGCACAGAGAACACCCTGGTGCTTTGCTATAAAACGAACATTTCTAAAAAAAAAATAAAAAAAAATGTTCTTGTCATCCCGGGACGTTATCACAACCCACATTGTGCAGAATCGTTCCAAATTTCAGGCCAATATGATAAATGGTGAGTGGTCTGTGGCCAACCCTCCCCTCCCCCTGGGGTTCATATGTACTGCAGAGATGAATGGGTTTTCCTTGTTGAGGTACAAATGTTCCCCAGGCTCACATTTTTTTTTTGCAATATTTCAAAGATTTTTTTTTAATCGTTTTTCTTTTGCCCTTTTAAAACATTGTCACTAGTACCCCAGTGCGTACCATATCCACAGTTCAGAAAGATGTCATGAATGGTTGACTCTCTAATGTTGGAGTACAAACATGTAACGAGATTAGTAGCAAAACTATTTCGAGTTCATTATTTGTTTTTAACCTGGAAGGCGGTATAAAAATAATTTTTAAATAAACAATTACTTAGAGAGATGAGAAAAGTATTTTAGTACATTGTCGTCATTTGTACAAGCTATCCAAATTTCAGACAGATACCACTCACTATTCAGTTGAATATAGGGATACATTGGTACTCCAAACATGAATTTGTTTTCCTTTTAAGTTTTTCTTTCATGTTTTGTTGTCCTTTTAGGACATTGTCTCTGGTGTCCTGCTATAAATTGAATCCAAAATTCAGGCTGGGGTACATACAGTTTAGCCACAAAACAATCCAAGTTAATTATTTTTGCACTAACTCAGAGCTTTTTAAAACATGTTTTACTACATTGTCATTGTCTCCCTAGTATTCACTCTTTCCAAATTTCAGACAGGTACCATGAACAGTGGGCCCTCTGGACAGTTCTAGAAAGGTCTGGGTTTTTTCCCTATAGGACTACAAACGTGGCAGAATGACGGCAGAAGATCCCTCCTGAGGAGACAGTCAGTCGGGGCCAACCATTGGGAACGGAGGCAGGTGGTGGAGGTCTCTGGGTGCAACTGTCAGGGTTCCCTCTCCTCATCACCCACTTGGGGACATTTCTGTTTCCTGCCGCAGGAGTGTGTGTGTGGGGGTGGTGTTGGGTGTGTGTGTGTGTGTGCTCATACTTCCTCTACCCCAGTTTGTGAGAAGCACTGAAAGGAGGAAAAGCAACGCAAAAAATAATTCGGACAGTTTTCTCAAGCAGAAGATAGGATAAAAACACTATATGGAGGTCCCTTCGATGGTAGGAATTTATGTTCCTGTTGCCTGCTCTCCATAAATCGTAGCATTGGATTTGGAATTTTAGACGTAAGGTACTTGCCTTTACAAACCCGAGCTCAAGCCGAGCTACAATTTAGAGAAACACAGCAAAGGATCGCGGAAAAAGATCAAAATGGTCCATCCAGTCTGCCCAGCAAAGTGTTTAGGGTTGTAACTGTCGCACCATACAGAAATGTTATGTAGCCCCTGGGCAGGGAAGCCCCGATACTGCCCCCCCAAAAAGTCACATCTCAAAGTTTAGACCCTGTTTGCCCAGTTCTCACTCCTTTACCAAACCATCTGAGAGTCCAGGATCCCCTGGGGGGGGGGGAGGGGGAGCTCAGCTTCAAGGCACTTTTGCATTAGTCAGACCTCAGATTTTCTTCATACACGTCCTGCAAACAGCACAGACAATCTCTTTCCTTAGCAGCAGCAGTAACCAGGCGGGAACCTGTGTGGGTTCCATCTCAATTGATGATTTCTTTAAGAAACTCAAAAGTGAAAACGGTTCACAAGCTGAGCTGCCATACATTTGTGACC
This sequence comes from Rhinatrema bivittatum, assembly GCF_901001135.1. Classification (NCBI taxonomy): domain Eukaryota; kingdom Metazoa; phylum Chordata; class Amphibia; order Gymnophiona; family Rhinatrematidae; genus Rhinatrema; species Rhinatrema bivittatum. The sequence goes on from NC_042617.1 coordinate 549,876,896, forward strand.
TTACTTTCTCCAGTTATCTCAGCGAATACCTTTAATGATTTGACTCTTTACTTCTCGTCGCTTTGAAATCCACGCTACGCTTCAGTCCTCCGTCTTTCCACGGGAATGGAAAGGTATTTATCCCAATGTAATCTCAATACCAAACGTTCTGGTTCTCATACTCTTTTCCCAGTCCCTCTTGCTTCAGTTAAGCTTTTCAAATCCTCCCACGGGAATGGGAAGGAAGTCATTTATCCCAGCTTACCTCTAGAAATCCCAAGAGTCCCATTGCTCATACCTGTTCCCAAATACCCACTAATCTTCACTTTCCTCTTTGTGGCACCTGGTGGACACGCCATCACACCTGTCATCCCTGAGTTAACACTGAATTCTTTCACCATACCTCAACCTTTGCTCTCTGATAATTGATGCAAGTCCGTTTTTCCTTGCTGACACCTCCTCTTCTCCTTCAGTCCTAACACCAGCAGCATCTGAGTCCCTGGCTTAGGGGTTGCCAACTGCTCCAGATTTTCAGGACGGGTTGATCCAGTCCTGGTTTTACCCCATGGCATGCAGGGACTTGTTCTCATTTCCCTAGTGCAGGGGTGCTCAGACCGGTCCTGTGGGCCCCTCCCCCAGCCAGTCGGGTTGTCAGGATATCCCTAATGAATATGCATGAGATTTAGTTGCATGCACTACCTCCTGTGAATGTACAGGGGCATTATCAACTTTTTCCTGTTGATTATTCCTCTCTCTGTCTATGTAGTCCTGCATCCCTCTGGCTTGAGTCATATACTGTAGTTATTTCCCCGCCCAAAAGGGATTTACAATCCAAGTTGTATCCGAGACAATGGAGGGTGAAGTGATTTGCCCAAGGTCACAAGGAGAAGCCACAGGATTTATACTCTGGCTTCCCTAGCTCTTAGTGCGCTGCTCTAGCCATTGGACTAATCCTCCACTGCCTGGATTACCTGGGTCCTGCTTTCTCTGGAATCGAACGTTGGGGGCAGGCAGTGTACAGTGTATCCAAATCTTAGCCAGATACCATGAACAATGTGCCCTGTGAAGACAAATATGTACCCTATGTGACAGGATTACTTGTGAAATTTCCCCAGGCTTTTAACTCTGGAAATAGAAGAAGGATTTTGTTATGATTGGTTTTTTAGTACATTGTTTCTGACATGCTATCCGTATTTCAACCAGATACCAGGAACAGTATGCTATGAGCTAAAGCAAGTCCATAGTACAAATGTACCCCTCGTGACAGGGCTGATCACAAAATGATTGTGGGCTCATAACGTTTGCAATGACAAACATTTGTTAATATTGTCTTTTGCCCTTTATCACTGGCACCCTAGGGCTCGGTATAGCCAAATGTCAGCCAGATATCATGAACAGGCTTTTGGCTCTCTAGTGCTAAAAGCCTGTATCCCCCATGGCAAGATTAATAAAGTTAATTCATGTGGCAGGATGAGGGTTAAAACATCCTCCTATTTTAATTAGAAGTGCTTTGACAATGTTTACATTCAGACGTAATGTGTGGCCATTTAAAGATGGTTTTTGTGTAGGTACAAATTGGGTGACGAGATTTGCTTTTTGAAAGCAGGTTAACTCTAGGAAGGGTTAGTGCAGGGATCGACTCTTGTGCCACTTTCGGATGTTCAGACACACACAATGGAAGGTTTTGTTTGAAGAGAACCCAAGCTCCATTTCCCTGGCCCTTCCTGCATATATGGAAACTGGGCTTGCTGTTATGGGAGGGAGTGGGCATTAGAAAAGAGAAGAAGACGCCTCTTAGGGAAAACCAGACATGAATAATGCATGGCAGTGGCAATTTTCATAAAGGGCGTTTGGATTATTTATAAGAGCTCGTTCATCCATTGCCTGTGGGAGCCTGCAGTAACTAAGTCCTTATAGGACTCTGCAGGCCTGCACGTTTCTTATTCCATTAGCGCCCTGGCAGTGGTTTCTACAGTAGGACTGATTTTGGGTATCATCTGTGTGGATTCCTCTCTAGAGTGTAAATAGGGAGATTGTATTTATGACTTCACTGCATAATACTCCTCGTTCTTCTCTACGATGATTTCTGGTAGCAGCAATTTTTTAGTCGTGTGTGCGTTTGAGGGAAAGGAGGATTATAACGTCTGTTGTTAAAGGAGAATGCTCCTTCCCCCTTCGTCTTTCATTTTGCCTATCCCAGAGTTGTACCCAGTATTGAGAGTGGTCATTCTTCTTCCTGTGGTAGAGATGTATGCGCTCGTTTGAATTAGGTGGATATCAACCCAATCTGAGTTTGACAAATCCATGAATTCCCTGGAAAAATCCCGGGAGATTTTGTTGGAGATCATGCTAAAGTCCTTGGAGAGCCACAGGGAACCCACACGAATATGATCAAATTTTGCATAGACCAGATCCATGAAATTTGCTAGCAACTAGCTTCTCCCTCTTTTTGTTTTTTTGTTTGCATATCCATATTCTGTGGCACAAGGTGCAAGAATCTGTTTTATTTTCCTTAATTGGAATGTCCCATGAATTATTTTTCGCTGATGTAGTAGAGGAGGGCAAACCAGAACTATTGGGAGGCAAGATTAACCAGAGCCAAGGTGTGTGTTTTCATTCTAAGAACCGAACACAAGCTAAGCCAATTAACTAGCATAATTATGTCCCTCTTTCATCCCTCTGCGGCCACCTTTTTCTTGCCCACTGATATTCTCTTTCTTTTCTTATTAATATCCACCCTCCACCTTTTCTATTGTCCTTACCCATGTATCCATCATCCCCCTCACCTTCCTGCTGAGGCCCAGGAGCAGTGGATCCTATTAGCACTGTGCAGTGCTCTAGCTGGCCCCCTCCCCCATATCACGTGCTTACTCATTCCTTGAATATTGATTCTGTGGTGCTGCTCAGTTGCTCCAACATGTTCTCCTATCAGTCAGTGCCAGTGGGCCACAGTGCAGGTTCTGGTACTGTGCCTGGGTGGCATCTGTTGGTCCTCTCTCTGATGCATCTCAAATGTGGGAGTACTATACTTGGGGCTGCCCCCAGACTCCATTGGCGATGGGTTGGCTGCTACTCCTTGCCTGCTGAAGTTCTTAATCGCTGAGTCACATGCACAACTGGGGGGGGGGGGGGGGGGGGGGGGGGGGGGGCGGGAGAGTGGTGCTGGGTGGAAAGCAGTCAGGAGAGCGAAGGTACAAATGAAAGAAAAAATAGCCAATACAGTGGGCCAAGGCCATTTTTTAACTATGGTAGTTTCAGGCGGAAAGTGCAAAAGTGGGATTGTAAGAGGGGAAGGAGAGGAATTTGTAGAGTCTGACAAAGAGAAAGAAGAATTGCTTAAAAACATGTGTTTACTATTTACTGAGGAAGGACATGGAATAGGACCTCGGAAAATTGCCACATGTAGGAATGGAAGTGAGGTAGATATCAAACAATTTTCAGAAGACTGTACACCATTATGATATCTACTGAAGGACGATATATTATGAATAAATCTTCAAGAGGGGCTGGCAAAGTAAAAGTAGATAAAGCAAGGGGGCAAGATGAGATACATCCAAAGGAACATAGGGAAGATCTGGTAACTCTCCTATCTGACCATTTCAACATTTCTTTACAGACAGGAAAGGTCCTAAGGCCCGGAAGCAGGCAGATACAGTTCCTTACTACAAAAGTGGAAGTAAGGAGGAAGCCGGGAAGTTAGCGTGACCTCGGTTTTGAGTAAATTTATTGGAATCTCTGCTAAAACAGAGGATAGTGCAATTTCTGGACTCCAGTGGATCATAGCATCCGAGGCAGCCCGGTTTTACCAGAGTTAGGTCTTGACAGATTATAGCAAAATCTGCAACAGAGTAGACACCCTGAAAGATGTGAAAAACAAGAGGAGAGGGGTCTAGTGAAGCTTGTTCTAGACCAGGGGTAAGCAACTTCAGTCCTGGAGTGCCTCAAAAGATCTGGTTTTTAGGATATTTACAATGAATATGTACAAGGTACTACCTCCATTGTATGCAAATAAATATCTCATACATGTTCATTAGAGATATCTGAAAAGTTCTAAACAAAAATAGAGCTCTCTCCAATTTAATTTTCTGTTTCTATTCCCCTTTTCATGGCTGGCAGCCACTTCAAAGCAGATTACAGTAAGGTTAGAGAACTGCTGGCTGTGGATGATTGCTGAGTTACTGAATTAAGGGGGTGAGGGTGTTATAATTAGTGAGGTTTGGGTGGACCCTTGGACATTGTGGCAGCTGACCATGCCCACAGGGGGCAGTCCCGTGAGGGGCCACTAGTCAGACTCAGCTGAGGACACACAAACACAGTTTGTGTGTCCTCAGCTGCCACCAGAGGTGGCAGTGGTGAGTACTTGAAGTAGCCCGGCTGGGCTAGTATCCCTCAGGCACTGGAACAGCGACTCCTCCGGTAGCAGTGCTGTAGTGGAAAGAACTGAGAATAATGAGTACAGTGGAATAATCACAAGCCCCAATATGGAGAACTCCAGGATAGGGAGAGCAGGCCCTCGAGGAGCGAGTACCTGATCCCTGAGAGCTGAGAGGCTTGAAGGTGATGTAATCACACAGCGGTTCCATGTAGGAGATGGCACAGGGCTGGAACAGAGGCAGGCCCTCGAGGAGCGAGTACCTGGTTCCAGGGAACAGCTCTGAGGTGAAGATGGTAGTACTCACTGGTGTTGAAGATAGCGAATCCCTCCAGGCAGAAGAGAAGGTAGGAGCAGGCAGCGAGTCAGGGAACATGGGCCCTCTAGGAGCGAGGTACCGGTTTCCTGGTAGCGACCTGAAAAGCAAGTGAGGCCCCCAAGGAGCGGGTACCCCATTAGCGTTAACAGTCCAATAGTAGATTGGAGGCAGAGTAGCTGGGTACGGAGAGCGAATCCCATCTGTAAGGATTTCCCGTCCTTGCTAATTCAAAGGCTAGCAAAGAAAGTAGGGCTTTAAATATCCGGGCAAGCATGACGTCATCACAGGGGGATGCCCCTGAGGTTCGCGCCAAGTAGGAAATAAAAGAGAGGGCCGCACGGCGCACGCGCCCTAATGTTACAGACGGAGCAATGGCGAGAGGCAAGTGCCCAAGCCAGTCCGGGGACGCTGGAGAGGACGGCAGGCAGACGCCGCTGCAGCCAGGGGTCCATCAACAGCAAGAGGAGGTACAAGAAGAAAGGCGGAGTGAAGCCGTCGGGAAGGGACGGTTGCAACAGAGGGATATTGTGTATAGACACAGTAGGCTGAAAATCTGTGCATATCATGATTAGAGTAATTAACAAGGGGACCTGATACTTGTCTTAGGGTGTGGTGCAGAGGGACAGTGGCCAAGACTGGTTATTTGCTTGGATTGTATCGGGCATGTCTGGAAGTCCCAAGGCTTTGATGACTGGCCTATGGAGCAGGTTTAGAGGGTACATGGGTATGGGCTTACTGGCTGAAGAGCCACTTTTTCAGATGATTGTATAGCCATTATTGGCCTGCAACGTTGGGGGAAGGGGGGAGAGAGGTCAACAGGTAGGATACCACTTTCTGCTGAAGGTCCTGGATCTGCCAGTCAGAGTGTCTTGAGGGCAGGAGTCGATAGACGTTGCTTTTGGTTTTGGATGGGATGATAACCCTGTACTTTATCTGTCAAGTAGGTGGGGCTAATGCCTTTCAGTGTCATGACTATGAAGGATAGGATTTTTTATTTAATGTGCAGAGAGATTGGGAGCCAGTATAGGGGGAGGCCTGTTCCCACTTTCTGTGCCCAATGATTGTTCTGGCGGCTGCGTTTTGGAGTGTCTGTAGTTTGATGATTGTCTGTTGAGGTAGCCCCATGTAGATAGTGTACAGCTGTAACCCTTTTTCAGGAAATGTGTCCAATTCCAAAGGGCCATAAAAGAATTTATTAACGTGGCTATCTCCTCTGTCCTTTCCCCAACGTTTCTTTCTCCAGGGGGAGTTTCTTCTCTGTGGGGGAGGGGGGAAGGATAACCTTCTTGGCCCAGGCAGTGGTATTCTCCCATGTCTATGCATTACCATGGCTCTTTGGGGGACAGGTACACTTACAACCAGGCTGGACTCACTGGATAGGTGTTCAAATTAGTTCACTGTTATTGATTGTAAAAGAATCAGCAGGTGCAAAAAAAGAAAGTGTCCTTTTACATCCAGAGTCTTCAGCTGTACAAGAGCCAGGATTTAAATGATGTCTACCTCTGCGGATATGAACCTCTAGGCAGGGACTTGAACTGGCTTATCCTCCATGGATGGGGATGATAAGTCTCCCAAGTGACCAGCTATCCCAATCAGTACTTGAGGGTCCATGTATTTCAACTGGCAGTGTCCTGTGCCCAGGGTGAAAACTCCATCGGGGGGGGGGGGGGGGGTATGTCTCCAGATGTCCTCACTCCTCTCCTCTCCCTCCATCTTCCTCTTTAAAAGAAGGATACAGCCTTCCTGGAAGAAAGCCACCACTGAAAGTAGTCCTTTTTCTCTGCTCCCAGCTCTGGACAATACTTCTTCAGTCTTGCGGAAAAACTCAACCTCTTATCAAAAACCTTCTCTTTCTCTCTGCATGGTCACTGCAACCTCCTCTTGGACTGGGCGAAGAGGCACACAGCTCCCTCCTGACCCACCTGAGCAGGGGGTTCTGGCCTGCCAGAGGGTTCAGGGTAAAACTGTGAAAAATCTTCAGAAAACTGCAAAAATCTTTTTGCTTCTCTCTTTTTCCTCCAGGCCACTTCTGGGGACCCTCTCTGTGCTAAGCTGAGGGCCCTAACTTGGAAGGCACTGAAATCACTTCTCCTCCCTTAAAATCAAATCTATACAGCCTCACTGTAATTAGGGCTAAACCCCCTAATGGACAGGGAGAACAGCACTCACAGGCAAGCTGGCTCCATCTAAGCTGATGTTAATCCTATGGGCTGGGAGCTAAGGCCATCTAGTGGCAGGCCAGGGGATTGCCACAAAGTCATGCACAGGAGTAAGTGCTGCTGATTGCATGACTGTTTTTTTGGAGTCAGTTGATTGTACAAAGCGAGACAGTTATTCTCCCCAAACGGAGGCACCAGAAGGCTTTTTTTTGTTACTGCTGCTACTTGGCTGTCCAGGGTCAGGGCAGAGCCGAGTATGATCCCTAGGCTTTTGGCCTCGTATTGAGGTTGCAGGGTGAAATTGTCCCTGAATGTTATGTTTCAGATTACATACCAATTTGTATAATACGGTTTTTGAGCTGGCATGTAACTTCGTTTGGTCAGCAGTGTATACACCAAATCTGTATTATTCTAGTTATTACTGCTGATCTTATATAATTTACGTGACACTTTTTTCTGTTGCCCCGCTCACAATCTGAGAAATGTTTTTAGAAATTACTTTTGACCCCCTATGGAAAAGCAAGTCACTTGTTTCTCTGTAAATCCAAATATCCCTCATTTGCATCTAGATCAAGTGATAGAACATATATTATAAAGATTTTATAACTATCTGTTTACTGTGTTTGTGCAACCTCATGGTGGAAATAAAATGATTAATGTGACAGCGTGTTAACAGACAGATTTTCTGGTTAAATCGATCTTCACATGAAAAGTGATGCAGCAAATGTAAACAGGAGCTAACACATCTGGAAAGTAAATAAACAAAAGTGGCAAGAGTTTCAAATCGGCAAACATGATGTGATGCTTACTCCAGGCTTTAAAAATTACTGCTCACCAGTTTCAGACTTGTGCTGATTCAACCATTTTTATCTGGGTTTGTCTGTCGGTTACATACAGGGCACCTGGCACATTGGGGCAGCTGTAAACCAGCTTTCTGTGCTCCGAACAAAAGAGGGATCAATGCATGGGGAAGTTCTTGGTTGACGCATTAACCCTTAAAATGATTTCCTTTAAACATGGTTCTGTTTTCTCCTTCCCTCCTGCCTCTAGTAGAGTTTGTGGTAGGGGACCCTCCATGGTGGCAGAGCGTGCTGGAGGCAAGGGGTACACATGTAGTTACAGGAGACCCCCCTGTTTGACACTCTGTGTTGCTCAGGTTGAACCTTCTACCAAGTCTGTGATGCCTGTCAGCAACATGTGTTAATTAACATTTTTCTGTGGAATACTGCAGTATTTTGTGGCTGTGAGGCAGTGCACTTATTTCCTCCTTAAAGTGATGCGGGACCAGGCAGATGCCTGGTCCACCTTAGTTCCCCTTGTGAGAGAGAGCTCTTTGGGCAGACCCAGCAGGGGAGGAATAAGAGCTGGGATCCAGGTGGGGATAGTCAGATCAGGCCTGGGTCTCCAGGATGAAGGCAGCTCCTGTTGAGTAACGCTGTCAAAATGTTGAGCTGTAAGTACCAAGGGAAGCAGTACTGAACTGCGAGTAACTGAAGTACACTCTGAAGGAAAGACAGTCTACTGTTTGTTTGTGAAGTTGAATAAAGATGAGTTTTAAGAAAGGCTGTATATCTCCAGTCCTGGGGGATCACCACGCAGTCCCGCATATAGTATCATGCATGGGATTTTGCTATAGCATTGCACAGAACCCCCCCCCCAGCTTCCAAAGAAAAGTGTCTGTTTAAAATAAAGCGCATGCTGAAGAGACCCTGAGGCTCTTAAACAAAGAACAGAGCCAGGGCTACACAGAACATGGTGGCTTGTGAAAGGGTGTGGCCCAGAATCTGCACTGAAGAAAAAAGAGGGAAAATTTCAGGTAGAGAGGAAACTATGAATGGGCCTGGTTGCAGGGACAGCCAGGAAGTGATAGGTTTAAAATGGCTAAAGAGAGAAGCTCTGCTGAGGTAGATAGGGATTTAACAGTAGCAAGTTAATGCTGGGCATGCAGGGGTTTTTTTTTAAAAACATTTTTTTTGCCTTGAAAAAGAAAAGAGGGAAGGGACACTGGTATAGCAATATTGTGCTGAGCAGGGTGTGGCCCTGGAAAAGCTGCCAGAGTGGGCTGTGAGTGCGGTGAATGGGGACAGGGTGGGCCCTCTTCCAGGAAGCAAGCTACTCTGCAGTTCAAGGTGTACAGCCAGAAAGAAAACCTGGAGTGGAGCAGCCAGGGTACTGCAGCATCAAAATGCAGCAGTCTGAGAGCATGACTGAAGAAACTTAGTAAGCATTATAGCAGAGGCTTCTGGAATGGCAGAGGAAACTACAGGAGACCCTCATAAAGCACCAGCTTGCCTTAGCTAAGGGGAAAAAGAACCTGGAAGTAGGCTGGGCTGATGATTCCTTTTTTAGAGAAGAGCTTATATGGCTGGGGAATTGAGGAAGGTACTGCAGAGAACTCAGTGGAGGCCCAGCAGTGGAGTGGCACTACAGGGGGTCCAGATGAAGACCCTGTAGGTGCCCAAACACTACCCGGAGCTCCCGTGAGAAGCCTAGAGAAGGGGGTGGTGAAGAACCCTGAAAGAGGGGTTACAGAGAACCCTGGGGAGGTTGACAAAGACTGCCCAGGAAGAGGCAGTATTGAGTGGCCAGAGGGCTGCAGCACCAAATGGTCAGAAGGTGGTGCTACAGGAGTCCTGAGTAGGACCCTGTAGGTTGCCCAAACACTGCTGGTAGCCAGGAGCTAACTCCCATGAAAAGTCCAGAGAGAAAAGGTATGAAGACCCAGCGAGAGAAGAGATGAAGAGCCCAGAGTGTGGCACTGTGGAGGCCAAGTGAATGAAGCTGCGGAGGAGAACCCAGAGGAAGGAACGGCTGAGAGCCCAGAAGGTGGCACTGCAGAGTCTCCAGTGAGTGAGGCTGTGGAGCAGCCCGTGACTGGCATGGGTAAGTGGCCAGAAAGTGCTGAGGGATACCAGAGGAGTTACCAATGGAGGCACCACAACCAGTCCAAGAAGTTCTGCTGGGGTGGAATTTGAACCCGGAGCCAGCAAGAGACTTGGTTAAAGGACTGGGGGTGCAGGCGGCACATTGGATGGGATCCAGAAGGAGTAAAAATGCTTGTACCATTGGGTCCAAGCTGGGAGGGGTATGAGAGGCAATGCCCCTATTTTGTCCCTTAAACTGGTGCAGGTTGCCTGGTCCACCTTAATTCCCTTGTGAGAGAGAGCTCTGTGGGTAGGGCCCAACAGGGGAGAATAAGGTTGAGATCAAGATGGGAATAGTCATACAAGGGCTGGGTCTCCAGGAGGAAGGCAGCTCTTGTTGAGTAACGCTGTCCAAATACTGAATTGTGCCAAAGCTGAGCTGTGAGTACCAAGGGAAGCAGTACTGAACTGTGATTAACTGAAGTAGACTTGTCTGAAGGGAAAGACAGTCTACTGTTTGTGAAGCTGAATAAAGATATATTGTTTTAAGAAAAATGTAACCTGCCTCCAGCCTATGTCTCCAGGGCTGGAGGATCACTGCTTGGTCCCACAGTGGCATATAACATTATGGGGAGGTCAAGAGATGTTGTAATGGGAAAGAAATATTGGAAAGCAGTATCTTGGAATCTGTTATTTTTTTCAGAGATGCCTTACTTGTTTGTTTTAGCAGTTTGCTAATTAATTTCATAATCTACCTTATAAATGGCCTGTGACCGACGGCCCGCAAATGCGCAGTAGAGACCAGCTCTACCGCGCATGTGCGGGCGAGCACGTCGCTCTGAGGCAGCTTCAGAAAGAAAAAAAAATGGCGGCGTCCAGTGCAGCAGCGGCGGTACCGGCAGCGGGCGGCGGTAGCGAGCGATGGCGGGCGACGGCGGTAGCGGGCGGCGACGGCGGTAGCGGGCGGTAGCGAGGAGGGAAAAGAGAGAGAGGGAGGGACGGACTGAGTGGGAGGGAGGGACGGAGAGAGAGAGTGGGAGGGAGTGACTGAGTGAGAGGGAGGGATTGAGTGAGGGGGAGGGACTGAGTGAGAGGGAGGGGAGTGGGACTGAGTGAGAGGGAGGGGGGGACTGAGGGAGGGGGTGGGACGGGGAGAGAGAGGAGGGAGTGGGACTGAGGGGGAGTGAGTGGGACTGAGTGAGTGAGAGGAGGGG